>NW_026527577.1:0-300000 GCF_022682495.2 Desmodus rotundus
TGGCCGTAGCCCTATCCATAGCCCTATAACTTACCCATAGCGATACCACTAGCCATTCACCTATGCCATAGCCCTACGCATTAGCCCTACGTCATAGCCCTAATCCTACATCACAGCAATATCCCTATGCCATAACCAGAACAAGAGCCCTAGGCCATAGCCATAGCCCTAACACTAGACATAGCCCTACACATAGACACACCCCTAGACATATAGCCCTAGACATATAGTAATAGACATAGCCATAGCCATAGCCCTAAGCCATAGACATAACCAATGACCCTAAGCCATACCTGTACCCCTGAGCCATACCCCTAAGCCATACCCATAACCCTGAGCCATAGCCATACCCCTAGACATAGCCACAGCCACAGCCCTAACACTTGACACTAAGCCTTAACACTGGACACTAACACTAACCCTAAGCCATGACCCTCCACGAGGCACTAGCCCCTATCTCCTAGCCCCTATCTCCTAGCCTCTAACACCTAGTCTGTGCCCTAACCCCTGGCCATGCCAACTAGCCCCTAGCCCCTAACCCCTATCTCCTAGCCACTAGCTGTAACCCTTGTCCATAGACCATGCCCCTAGACATAGCCCCTAAACAGTAGTCATACCCCCTAAGCTGTAGCCCCTATCCAGGCTGTAGCCATAGCCCCTAAGCCGTAGCTCCTAAGCTGTAGCCATAGCCATAGCCATAGCCATAGCCATAGCCATAGCCCTAAGCCTTAGCAATAGCCCTAAACCATAGCCATACCCATAGCCATAGCCCTGAGCCATACCCCTAAGCTGTACCTATAGCCCTAAGCTGTACCCATTGCCCTAAAACATAGACCTCAGCCATGGCAATAGCCCTAAGCCATACTTCTAACCAATAGCCATAGCCATAGCCATAGCCACAGACCTACACCATGGCCATAGCCAAAGACCTCTGTCATAGCCCTAACCATTATTGCCCTATGCCATAGCCATAACCCTATAGCACAACCATATCCCTATGCCACAGACCTACAACATAGCTGTAACCCTACAGCATAGCCATAGCCAGAGTCCTACACCATAGGCCTAAGCTGTACCTATAGCCCTAAACTGTACCCATACCCTTAAGCCATAGCCCTAAACCATAGCCCTAAGCCATAGCTCTAACTCATGGCCATAGTCATACCCCTATGCCATTGTTCTACCCATAGCCCTAGACACCCCAATGCCATGGTCCTACCCATAGCCCTAGACATTATCATACACCATAGCCCTATGCCATAGCCCTTCACCATAACCATAACCCTAAGGCACAGCCATACCCACCGCCATCGCTATAGCCAAAACCCTATGCCATGACCATAGCCATGACCATAGCCCTAAGGCATAACCCTCAGTTATAGCAATACCCCTAAGCCATAGCCATAGCCTTATGCCATAGCCATAGCCCTACACCACAGCCATAGCCCTATACCATAGCCATAGCCCTACAACATAGCCATAGACATAGCTATACCCATAACCCTACGCCATAGACATAGACATAGCCACAGCCATAACCCTATGCCATAGCCCTAGCCCTAGACATAGAGCTAACCCTAGATATAACCCTAGACATACCCCTAGACATAGACATAGCCCTACACATATACCCTACTCATACCCATATCCATAGCCCTACACATATAGCCCTAGTCATAGTCATATCCATAGCACTCAGCCATAGCCACAGCCACAACCCTCAGCCATAGGCCTCAGCCATAGCCCTCAGCCATAGCTCTCAGCCATAACAATAGCCATAGACATAGACATAGCCATACCCCTAACCCATAGCCACAGCCATACCATACCCATAGCGCTAAGCCACACACATAACCCTAAGCCATAGCCATACCATACCCATACCCCTAGCACTACACAATAAACCTTAGGGTTATGTGTAGTGCTAAACAATAACACTACCCTGGCACTAAACCCTAACACTACCCCTAAGCCATAGGCCCTACCATGGCACTAACCCCTATCTCTAACCCCTAGCACCTAGCCCTGTACCCTAAGCTCTATTCCCTAAGTCCTACCCCCAACCCCTGTACCCTAACCCCTGGCCCTGGTCCATGGAATCTAGCCCCTAACCTCTAGCCACTAGCCCCTAGCCATACCCCTAGCCATAGCCATAGCTGTAACCCCTAAGCTGTACCCGTAGCCCCTAAGACATATCCCTAAACTGTAGCTATAGCCATACCTACAACCCATAAGCCATACCCCGTAAGCCATAGCCCCTAAACCATACACCCTAATCCCTAGGCCATAGCCACTCGCCCCTAATCTATAGCTATAGACATAACCCTAACCCTAGCCCTTACCCTAGCCAGCCCTAGCCACAGACATACCCTTGCCATTGCCATACCCATATCCATAACCAGACCCCTAAGCCATGCCATACCCCTAGGCCATAGCCCTAAGCCATAGCCATAGACCTGACAGTAATCACTAAACAATAACACTAAACCCTAACACTAAAACGAAACCCTAACACTAAACACTAAACCATAACACTAAACCCTAATCCTAACCCTCGCCCTTGCCATCACACTATCCCCAGCCCCAGCCCCAGCCCTACACATAGCCCTAGAAATAGACATACCCCTAGACAGATAGCCCTAGACATGGCCATAGCCATCATGCTCAGTCATAGCTCTCAGCCATACCCATAGCTCTACCCCTATCCTTATCCCTATCCCTAGCCATAGCCCTAAGCCATACCCATACCCATAGCCCTAAGCCATAGCCATAGCCATAATCCATAGCCATACCCATATCCCTATGCCCTAGCCCTAGCCAGAACACGAACATGAACACGAACCCTAACCAGAACACCAACCCTAACCAGAAAACCAACCCTAAGCAGAACACCAACACTAACCAGAACACAAACCCTAGACCTAGCATTAACACGATACCTAGTCCTAGCCCTAACAGGAACCCTACCCCTGGCCTTGTCCCTCACCCATGACCCATGACCGCTGACCCCGGACATGGCCCCGGCCCACACCCTACTCCTACCCCTGGCCCTAGCCCCACCCGTAGCTGTAACCCCTATCCGTACTAGTAGCCCCTAAGCCAAAACCTGTAAGCCATAGCCACAGTGATAGCCCCTAAGCTATAACCTGTAAAAAACAGCCCCTAAGCTGTAAAACCTAGCCCCTAAGCCATAACTTCTAACCCCGATGCCATACCCCTAATCTATACCCTTAAGCCATAGCCCTAACTCATATCCATGCCCCTAAGATTTAGCCATAACCATAGCCCTGAGCCATGTCCATGAGCCATACCCCTGAGCCATAGCCAGACCAACACCCACAGCACTAAGCCATAGCCATAGCTCTAAGCCATAGCCATCAGCCATAGCCATAGCCGTACCCCTACAACATTCCCATACCCGTAGCCTTACACTATAGCCATAGCCATAGCCATAGCCATAGCCATTGCCCTATGCCATAGGCCTACACCACAGGCCTACGCCATAGCCATCTCTATATCCATAGCCCTATTCCATAGCCATAGCCCTAAACCATAGCCCTAACCATAGAATTAGCCCTAATCCTACACATACACATAGACATAGACATAGGCATAGCCATATCCATACACATAGTCATAGCCCTCAGACATAACTCTCAGCCATACCCATATCCCTAGCCTTAGCCATAACCCTAAGCCATAGCCAAAGCCATAGCCATAACCCTACACCATAGTACTAACCCTAAACTAACTCCTAACCCTAGACATAGCCCTAACCCTAGATATAGCCCTAGACATGCACATAGCCATAGCCCTACACATAGACATAGCCATAGCACTCAGCCATAACCCTCAACCATAGCTCTCAGCCATACCCATACCCCTAGCCCTACTCGTAAGTTTAACCCATAGCCATACCCACAGCTCTGACCCATACCCATAGCCCTAAACCAAATTCCTAAGCCATACCCATACACCTACGCCATTGCCATAATCATAGCCCTAGCCATAGTCATAGCCATAGCCCTACCCATTGCCCTACAACATATCCCTACACCATAACCATACCCATAGCCCTATGTCATACCCATAGCCAAAGCCATAGCCCTACGGCATAACCATCAGCCGACACCCTAGCCATAGCCATAGCCATAGCCTTACACCCTACGCACAGCCCTACGCCCTAGCCATAGACATAGCCCTACGCCATACACATACACCATAGCCATAATCCTATGACATAGCAGTAACCCTACACCCTACCCATAGCCATAGCCATAGCCCTCAGCTGTACCCATATTCCTACGCCATAGGCCTCGGCCAGAGCAATTGCCACAGGCCATAGACATAGCCGAACCCCTACAACATTGCCATAGCCATAGCCCCATGCCAAAGCCATATCCATGGCCCTACACCTTAAACATACCCATAGCCATAGCCATTCACCTATGCCATAACCCTACACAATAACCCTATGCCATAGCCATAACCCTATGTCAGAGCCATATCCCTACTCCATAGCCAGAACAAGAGCCCTATGCCATAGCCATACCCTATGCCATAGCCCTAACACTAGACATAGCCATAACCATAAACATACCCCTAGACATATAGCCCTAAACATATAGCCCTAGACATACCCATAGCCCTAAGCCATACCCCTAAACAATACTCTAAGCCATACCTGCACCCCTAAGCCATATCCCTAAACCATACCCAAAACCCATAAGCCATAGCCATACCCATAGCCATACCCTTGGCCATAGCCCTAACACTAAACACTAACCCTAAGCCATGGCCCTGGCCCTGGTACTAGCCCCTATATCCTAGTCCCCAGAACCTATCCCTGTGCCATAAGTCCTGTTCACTAAGCCCTAGCCACCAAAATATGTGCCCTAACCTCTAGCCCTCACCCCTAACCCCTAGCTCCTAACCCTTGGCACCAAGCCCCTAGCCGTAGCCCCTAGCCATAGCCCCTATCCCCTACCCCTAGCTATAGCCGTAGCCACAGACATATCCCCTAAGCCATAGCCCCTAACCCCCAGGCCATAGCCCTTAAGCCAGAGCAATACACATTAGCCATAGCCCTAACACTAAACACTAACCCTAAGACATGTCCCTGCAGGAGGCACTAGCCCCTACCACCTAGCCCCTACCACCTAGCCCTATGCCATAACCGCTGGACCTGGCCCCTAGCCCCTAGCCGCTAGCTGTAGCCCCTACTCATAGCCCCTACCCCTAGACATGGCCCCTAACTGTAGCCCCTAAGCTGTACCATAGACCCTAAGCTGTAGCCCCTAAGCCGCAGCCATAGCCATAGCCATAGACCAATGTCATAACCCTAAGCCATAGCCCCTACCCCTAAGCCATAGCCGCTAAGCCATAGCAATAAGCCATAGCAATAGCCATAAACCATAACCATACCCATAGCCATGGCCCTGAGCCATAGCACTAAGCTGTACCTATAGCCCTAAGCTGTACCCACTACCCTAAACCATAGACCGCAGCCATGGCAATACCCTAAGCCATAGCTCTACCCATAGCCATAGCCCTACACCATGGCCATAGCCATAACCCTATAGCACACCCATAGCCCTATGCCATAAACCTACCCCATAGCCGTACCCCACAGCATAGCCATAGCCAGAGTCCTACACCATAATCCTAAGCTGTACCTATAATCCTAAGCTGTACCCATAGCCTTAGGCCATAGCCCAAAGCCATAGCTCTAACCCATGCCCATAGCCATACCCATATGCCATGGTGCTACCCATAGCCCTAGCCATTATCCTACACCATAGCCCTACGCCACAACCCTACACCACACCCATGACCCTACTGCACAGCCATAGCCCTAAGCCACAGCCCTCCACCATAGTCATAGCCATTCCGCCATTGCCCTACACAGTAGCCTTAACCCGTACCATACTCCTAAGCCATAGCCCTCACCCATAGCCATAGCCCTAGGCATAGCCATACCCCTAAACCATAACCATAGCCATAGACCTATGCCCTAGCCCCAACACTAGCCATTCCCCTAAGACATAGCCATAACCCTCCAGCACAGCCATAGCTCTATTCCATTGCCATAGCCATAGCCCTACACCATAACCATAGCCCTACGCCATAGCCATGCCCCTACACCATAGCCATAGCCTAGCCGTAGCCATGGCCATGGCCATAACCCTATGAATTATACATAACCATAGCCATAGCTATTGCCCTATGCCATGGGCATAGCCGTACAACGTAGCACTAACCCTAGACATAGCCCTAGACATGCCCCAAGATGTAGGCATAACCCTACGCATATAGTCCTACTCATAGCCATATCCATAGCCATACCCGTAGCCCTCAGCCATAACTCTCAGCCATACCCATACCCCTAAGCCATAGCCATAGACCTAACACTACACACTAAACCCTAACACTAAACCCTACTACTAACCCCAAGCCATGGCCCTGGCCCTGGAACTAGCCCATATCTCCTAGCCCCTAGCACCTAGCACCTAGCCCTGAGCCCTAATCCCTGGCCCTGGTCCCTAGCCCCTAGCCCCTAGCTGTAGCCCCTAACCTGTAGCCATAGCCCCTAAGCCATAGCCATATCCATACCCATAGCCATAGGCCCCAAGCCACAGCCCCTAAGCCATAGCTCCTAAAACAGAGCAATAACCCATACCCATAGCCCTAAGCCATAGCCATAGTCCCAACACTAAACATTAACACAAAACACTAAACACTAACACTAAACCCTAACAATAAACACAAACCCTAACCCTCGACCTAACCCCTACCCCAGCCATACACATAGCCATACACATAGCCATAGCCATAGTCATAACCATACCACTCAACCATAGCTCTCAGCCATACCCATAGCCCTGGTCCTACCCATAGCCCCAAGCCATAGCCATAGCTCTATGCCATAGCCATACCCTACACCATAGCCCTACCACTAGACATAGCCTAACCCAAGACATACCCCTACACATATACAGCTAAACATATAGCCCTAGACATAGCCACAGCCCTAAGCCATAGCCATACCCATAGCTCTAAACCATACCCATACCCTAAGCCATACCCCTAAGCAATACCCTAAGCCATACCTGTTCCCCTAAGCCATATCCCTAAACCATACCCAAAACCCATAAGCCATAGCCATACCCTTGGCCATAGCCCTAACACTAAACACTAACCTTAAGCCATGGCCCTGGCCCTGGTAGTAGCCCCTATCTCCTACTCCCCAGAACCTAGCCCTGTGCCGTAAGTCCTATTCCCCAACCCCTAGCATCCAACCCATATTCCCTAACCCCTGGCACTGGCCCCTGGCCCCTAGCCCTAATCCCTAGCCATAGCACATAGCCCCGAGCCATGATCGAGGCTATAGCAGCTAAGCTGTAGCCATAGCGCCTAAGCTGTAGCTGTAGCCCCTAAGCAGCAGCCCCTAGCCGTAGCGATAGCTGTAGCCCCTACGCTGTAGCCATACCCCTAAACCATAGCCCCTAAGCAATATCAATAAGATGTACCCATAGACCTAAGCCATAACCATAGCCATAAGCTAGAGCCATAGACATAGCCCTAAGACATAGCCATAGCCCTACACCATACACATAGCCAAGGCTCTATGCCATTACCATAGCCATCCCATAGGCATAGCCATACGCCATATCTCTAGCCATAGCCATAGCCATATCCCTACACCATATCCCTACGCCATAGCCATAGCCCTAAACCATACCATAGCCCTACACCCTAGCCATACCCTTGGCCAATGCCATAGCCATAGCCCTACACCATAGCCCAAAGCTGTAGCCATAGCCGTAGCCCTATGACACAGCCACAGCCATAGCCATAGCCATACCCCTATGCCCTAGCCATAGCTCTCAGCCATACCCATAGCCCTAGCCCTACTCATAGGCCAAACCCATAGCCATACCCACAGCTCTGAGCCATACCCACAGCCCTAAATCATAGCCATAGCCCTAGGCCATTGCCGTATTCATAGCCCTGTGCCATTTCCATATTCATAGCCCTACGCCATAGCCCTAGCCAAAGTCATAGCCATAAACATAGCCATTGCCCTACGACATAACCCTGCACCATAGCCATAGCCATACACCCTGGACATTTCCCTACGCCCTAGCCATACCCAAAGCCATAGCCCTACGACATAGCAGTAGCCCTACCCTCTAGCCATTCCCATAGCCACAGCCATAAGCTGTACCTACAGCCCTAAGCCGTACCCTAACTCCTACGCCATAGGCCTCAGCCATAGCAATAACCCTAAGCCATAGCCATAGCCATACCCCTAAGACATTTCCATAGCCATAGCCCTACACCATAACAATATCCATATCCCTACACCTTAGACATAGCCATAGCCATAGCCATTCACCTACGCCATACCCCTACACCATAGCCCTACACCATGGCCCTACGCCATAGCCATACCTTACGCAATAGCCCTAACCCTAGACGTATAGCCGTAGACATAACCATAGCCATAGCCATAACCCTCAACCATACACATAGCCGTAAGCCATACCCCTAACCCTTACCCACGCCCCTAACCCATAGCCATACCCATAGCCGTAGACCTGAGCCATAGCCTTAAGCTGTACCCAGAGCCCTAAGCTGTACCCATTTCCCTAAGCCATAAACCTCAGCCAACGCAATAGCCCTAAGCCATAGCCATAGCCATATCACTATACCATATCACTATACCATATCACTAAGCCATAGCCATAGCACTATACCATAGCCCTAACCCATACCCATAGCCATAAGCCATAGCCCTAAGCCATATCAATAGCCCTAAGCCATAGCCATAGCCATAGCCCTATACAATAGCCATTGCCCTGCACCATAGCCATAGCTATAGCCATGGTCATAGCCCTATGCCATTGACACAGCCATAGCCATACCCTTACACCATACCCCGAGTTATAGCCATAACCCTACTGCACAGCCATATACCTACACCATATCCATAGCCATAGCTCTACACCATGGCCATAGCCCTACGCCATAGCCATAACCCTACACCCTACCCCTCACCCTAGCCCTAGCATGAACACAAACCCTAACCCTATATCACGAACACGAACCCTAGCCCAAGCACGAACCCTAACACGAACCTGAACCCTAACAAGAACCCGAACCCAAACACGAACCGTAGCCCGAACACGAACCCTAAAAAAAACCCTAGCCCTGACCCTGGACATAACATGAACACTAGCACTAGACCTAACATAAACCCTAGCCCTGGCCCTGACCCTGGCCCAGATCCCAGTCCTAGCCCCTACCCATAGCCCCTTAGCTATACCCATAGACCCTTAGCCATAGCCCCTAGCCATGGCTGTAGCCACCAAGTTGTACCCATAGCCCCTAAACCAAAGCCATAGCCATAGCCCCTAATCCATAGCCACAGCCATAGCCATAGCCCTACGCCATAGGCCCTATCCCTAAGCCATAGCCTCTAACCCCTAAGCCATAGCCCCTAAGCCATAGCAATAAGCCATACCCAGAGCACTAAGCCATAGCAATAGCCCTAAACCATAGCCATAGCCATAGCCCTGACCACAGCCCTAAGCTGTACCTATAGCCTTAAACTGTACCCATAACCTTAAGCCATAGCCCTAAGGCATAGCTCTAACCCATGGCCATAGCCATACCCCTATGCAATGGTCCTAACCATAGCCCTAGCCATTATCATACACCATAGCCCTACGCCGTAGCCCTACACCATAGTCATAACCCTACAGTACAGCCATAGGCCCTATGCCATAGCCTTCCACCATACTCATACCCCTCTACCATAAACATAGCCAAAACCCTATGCCATTGTCATACACCATAGCCCTAACCCAAATGCATGACCCCAGCCATAGCCCTCAGCCAAACAAATAGCCCTAAGCCATAGCCCTAAGCCATAGCTCTATACCATAGCCATACCCCTACACCATAGCCATAGCCATAACCATAGCCTTACACAATATCCCGAGCCATAGCCAGAACACTATGGCACAGCCACAGCCCTACACCATAGCCATAGCCCAAAGCCATAGCCATAGCCCTATGCCATAGCCATAACCATAACCTTATGCCATAGCCCCAGCCCTAGGCATAGACCTAACCTAGACATAGCCCTACACATGACCCTAGACATAGACATAACCCTACACATGTAGCCCTAGTCATAGACATATAAATAGCCATACCCATAGCCCTCAGCCACAGCCTTCAACCACACCCTCAGCCATAATCCTCAGCCATAGCTCTCAGCCATACCCATAGCCCTAGGCCTACTCATAGGCCTAACCCATAGCCATACCCACAGCTCTGAGCCATACCCACAGCCCTAAGCCAAAGAACTAAGCCATAGCAATAGCCATAGGCCATTGCCGTATTCATAGCCCTCTGCCATTTCCATATTCATTCCCTACGTCACAGCCCTCCGCCATATTCATAGTCATACACCCTAGACATATCCCTACTCCATAGCCATAGCCAAAGCCATAACCCTATGGCATACCCATCATCCTACACCCTAGCCATAGCCATAGCTGTAGCCATATGTCCTAGGCATAGCCCTATGCCGTACCATTAGCCATAGCCCTACGCCATACACCTACACCATAGCCATAGCCCTACAACATAGCAGTAGCCCTGCACCCTAACAATAGCCATAGCCATAGCCATAAACTGTACCTACAGACCTAAGCCCTACCAATACTCATACGCCATAGGCCTCGGACATAGCAATAACCCTGACCCATAGCCATAGCCATACCCATATGACATTGCCATAGCCATTGCGATATCCATAGCCCTACGACTTAGGCATACCCATAGCCATTCACCTATGCCACAGCCCTACACCATAGCCCTATGCCATAAACCGACACCATAACCCTAACACTACACATACCCCTAACCCTAGACATATACCCCTGGACATATAGCCCTACACATAGCCAGAGCCAGAGCCCTAAGCCAGAGCCCTGTCCCATAGCCATACCCATACACCTAAACCATTCACATAGCCCTAAGCCATAGCTATAAGACATACCCATACCCCTAAGCCACAGCCATAACCATAGCCATACCATACCAATAGCCCTAACACTAAACACTAAACCCTAACACTAACCCTAAGGCATGTCCCTGCAGGAGGCACTCGCCCCTATCACCTAGCCCTGTGCCTAAGCACTGTTCCCTAAGCCCTAGCCCCCAAACCATGTCCCCTAACCTCTGGCCCTTGTCCATAACCCCTAGCCCCTAAGCCTTAGCACCAACCCCTAACCGTAGCCCCTAGCCCCTACCCCTAGCTGTAGCCGTATCCACAGCCATAGCCCCTAAGTCATAGCCTGTAAGCCATAGCCCCTAACCCCTAAGCCATAGCCTCTAACTCCTGAGCCATAGCTCCTAACCCATAGCAATAAGCCATACCATAGCACTAACACCAAACACTAATGCTAAACCCTAACACTAACACTAACCCTAAACCCAACCACTAAAATCTAACACTACCCTTAAGCCATAACCCTGGCCCTGCCACTAGCCCCTATCTTCTAGCCCCTAGCACCTCGCCCTGTGCCCTAACACCTGATCCTGTCCCCTAGCCCCTATCCCCTACCACTAGCCCCTAGCTGTAGCCCCTGGAAGTACCCCCTAGCCCCTAGCCATACCCATAGCCCCAAGCCACAGCCATAACCACAACCCTAAGCCATGCCCATAGCCCTAGGGTATACCCCTAGGCCATAGCCCTAGGCAATAGTCATACCTCTAAGCCATAGCCAGAACCATATCCATAGCCCTAAGACATAGCCCTAAGCCGTACCCAAACCCCTAATCCATACCCCTAACCCATATCCATACCCGTAAGCCATAGCCATACCCATAGCCATAGCCATAGCCCTAACACTAAACAATAAGACCTAACACTAAACACTAACACTAACCCTAAGCCATGGCCCTGGTCCTGCCACTAGCCCCTATCTCCTACCCTTAGCACCTAGCCCTGTACCCTAAGCCCTATTCCCTAACCCCTAGCCCCCAACCCATGTGCCGTAACCCCTGATCCTGGGCCCTAGCCCCTAGCACCTAACCCGTAGCCCCTAGCCACTAGCTGTAGCCTCTGGCTGTAGCCCCTAGCCCCTAGCTGTAGCCCCTAGCTATACCTGTAGCCATAGCCCCTAAGTCAAAGCCATAGCCATAGTCCCAGAGCCATAGAACCCAGCATCTAAGCCATGGCTCCTAACCCCTACGCCATACCCTTAAGCTATAGCCCTAAACCATAGCCCTAAGCCTTAGCCATAGCCATAGCCCTGAGCCATAGCCCTGAGTCATAGCCCTAAGCCATGGCCATAACCTGAACCCATAGCCAGAGCCATTGCCCTATGCCATATCCCTACTCCATAGCCCTACGCCATAGGTATCACCCTATGGCAGAGCCATAGCCCTAGTCCATAGCTATAGCCCTAGGCCATATCCATAGCCATAGCCATAGCCATAGCCATAAACCTAGACCATAACCCTAGCCACGGCCATAGCCATAGACCCTAGCCACAGACATAACCCTACGCCATACCCCTACGCCACAGCCACAGCCCTACAACATAGTCATAGCCCTATGCCCTAGCCATACCCAAAGCCATAGCCCTACACCCTAGCAATAGCCCTATGCACTAGCCATAGCCATACCCCTATACCATACCCCTACACCATAGCCCCACAACATAGCCACAACCCTGCACCCTAGCTTTAGCCCTAGCCATACCTCTACGCACTTGCCTTAGCACTAGCCATACCCCTACGCAGTAGGCATAGATCGACGCCCTATCCAAAGCCCTACGCCATACCCCTACAACGTAGCAATAGCCCTAAGCCATACCCCTAAGCCATAACCATATTCCTAATCCCTACGACATTGCCATGGCCGTAGCCCTATGCCATTGCCATATCCATAGCCCTATGACTTAACCATAGCGATACCCCTAGCCATTCACCTACGCCATAGCCCTACGCATTAGCCCTCCGTCATAGCCCTAATCCTACATCACAGCAATCTCCCTATGCCATAACCAGAACAAGAGCCCTAAGCCATAGCCATAGCCCTAACACTAGACATAGCCCTATACATAGACACACCCCTAGACATATAGCCCTAGACATATAGTAATAGACATAGCCATAGCCATAGCCCTAAACCATACACATAGCCCTAAGCCATAGACATAACCAATGACCCTAAGCCATACCTGTACCCTTAAGCCATACCCCTAAGCCATACCCATCACCCTAAGCCATAGCCATACCGATAGCCATTGCCACAAAAATAGCACTAACACTAAGCCCTAACACTGGACACTAACACTAACCATAAGCCATGGCCCTGGCTCTGGTAATAGCCCCTATCTCCTAGCCCTTGGCCACTAGCCCCTAGCCCCTAGCCCCTATCCCATAGCCACTAGCTGTAGCCCCTAGACATAGCCCCTGCCCCTAGACATAGCCCCTAGCAATAGCCCCTAACCCATACCCATAGCCATAGCCATAGCCATAGCCATAGCCATAGCCATAGCCACAACCCTAAGCCATAGCAATAGCCCTAAACCACAGCCATACCCATAGCCGTAGACCTGATCCATAGCCTTAGGCTGTACCCATTTCCCTAAGCCATAGACCTCAGCCAAGGCAATAGCCCTAAGCCATAGCTCTAACCCACAGCCATACCCATAGCCCTACACCATGGCCATAGGCATAGCCCTATATCATACCCCTAACCATTGAACTATGCCATAGCCATAACCCTATAGCACAACCATAGCCCTACGCCACAGACCTACACCATAGCCGTAACCCCACAGCATACCAATAGCCAGAGTCCTACACCATACCCCTAAGCTGTACCTATAGCCCTACACTGTACCCATACCCTTAAGGCATAGCCCTAAACCATACCCTAGGCCATAGCTCTAACCCATGGCCATAGTCATACCCCTATGCCATGGTCCTACCCAAAGCCCTAGACATTATCCTACACCATAGCCCTATGCCATAGCCCTACACCATGGCCATAGCCAAAACCCTACACTATACCCATAGCCATAGCCCAACGCCATTACTCTACACCATAGCCCTAACCCATACCCATAGCCCTAAGCTGTAGCCCTCAGCCATACCAAAAGCCCTAAACCATAGCCCTAAGCCACTGACATAGCCTTAGCCATAGCCATAGCCATAACCCTACACTAGCCCGAGCCCTAGACATAGACCAAACCCTAGACATAGCCCTAGACATTCCCCTAGACATAGAGATACATAGACATCCCTACACATATAGCCCTAGTCATAGCCATATCCATAATCATACCCATAGCCCTCATCCATAGCCCTAAGCCAGAGCCATACACATGCCCCTAAGCCATAGACATAGACATTGCCATAGCCATAACCATAGCCATAGCCCTAACACTACACACTAAAACCTAACACTAAACCCTAAGACTAACCCTAAGCCATGGCCATGGCCCTGCAACTAGCCCCTATCTCCTAGCCCCTACCACCTAGTCCTGTGCCCTAACCCCTGGCCCTGTCCCCTAGCCCCTATCCCTTACCCCTATCCCCTAGGTGCTAGCTGTAGACCCTAGCCATAGCCCCTACCCATAAACATAGCCCCCAGCTGTAGCCCCTAAGCTGTAGTCCCTAGCCATAACCGTAGCAATAGCCCCTAAGCTGTAGGCCCTTAGCCATAGCCATAGCCATAGCCATAGCCATAGCCATAGCCATAGCCATAAGACATAGCCCCTAAGCCATAGCAATAAGCCATACCCATAGCCATAAGCCATAGCAATAGCCCAAAACCATAGCCATAGCCATAACCGTAGCCCTCACCCATAGCCCTAAGCTGTACCTATAGCCCTAAGCTATACCCTTTGCCCTAAGCCATAGACCTCAGCCATGGCAACAGCCCTAAGCCATAGCTCTGAACCATAGCCATACCAATGGCCATTGCCCTACGCCATAGACATAACCCTATAGCACAACCATAGCCCTATGCCATAGACCTACGCCATAGCCGTAACCCCACAGCACAGCCATAGCCACAGTCCTAAGACATACTCTTAAGCTGTACCCATAGCCCTAAGCCATATCCCTCAGCCATAGCAATAACCCTAAGCCATAGCCCTAGCCATAGCCATGGCTCTACACAATAGCCATAGCCACAGACCGATGCCATAGCCCGAGCACTAGCACTAGCCATTGCCCTATGCCACAACCCTATGCCATAGCCATAACCCTCCAGCACAGCCACAGCTCTATGCCATAGCCATAGCCATAGCCCCACACCATAGCCATAGACATAGCCATGGCCATAACCCTATGCCATTCACATTGACATACCCATACCCATAGACATACCCCTACGCCATAGCCATAGCATTACACCATACCCCGAGGCATAGCCATAACCCTACAGCACAGACATAGCCCTACGCCATAGCCATAGCCCTACACCATAGCCATAGCCATAACCCTATGCCATAGCCATAGCCCTATGCCACAGCACTAACCCTAAACATAGCCCTAGACATGCCCCTAGACATAGACATAGCCCTACACATATACCCCTAGTCATAGCCATATCCATAGCCATACCAATAGCCCTCAGCCATAGCCCTCAGCCATAGATCTCAGCCATACCCATAGCTCTAGCCCTAGCCATAGCCCTAAGCCATAGCCATAGCCATAGACATAGACATAGCCACAGCCCTAACAGTAAACACTAAACCCTAACACTAAACCCTATCACTAACCCTCAGCCATGGCCCTGAACCTGGCACTAGCCCCTATCTCCTAGCCCCTAGCCCCCAACCCCTGTGCCCTAACCCTTGGCCATGGCCCCTGGCCCCTAGCCCCTAGCAATAGCCCCTAGCGGTAACCCCTAAGCTGTAGACATAGCCTCTAAGCCATAGCCCCTATCATTAGCCATAGCTGTAGCCCCTAATCTGTAGCTGTAGTCCCTAAGCTTTGGTCATAGCCATACCCATAGCCCCTAAGCCATACCCCCTAGCCCACAACCCATAGCCTCCAACCACTAAACCATAGCCCCTAGACCCTAAGCTATAATCTCTAACGCCTAAGCCATAGCCCCTAACCCATAGCAATAAACCATAACCATAGCCCATAGCCATAGCCATAGCCATAAGCCATAGCCATATCCAGAGCCAGTGCCCTAAAACTAAACACTAAAGCCTAACACTAAATAGTAAACCATAACACTAAACCCTAACAATAATCCTAAGCCATGGCCCTGGCACTGGCACTAGCCTCTATCTCCTATTCCCTAGCCCCTGGCCCCTAACCCCTATCCCCTAACCCCTGGTCCTAGATGTAGCCCTAAGACCTAAGCCCTAAGCCCTAAACCATGACCCCTAAACCCAGCCCCTGGCCCCTTGCTCAGGCCCCTACCCTTAACCCCTAGCCCCTAGATCCACGCCTTACGCCCTAGACCCCGGGCCCAACCCTCATCTACTTCTTACAGTAGCAGAATTTCTTCTAAGGGAAAGTCTTCTTTTGAGTGTCCTGCTGTGTTTCCCTTCTTTTGCCCCATGATCTCTTCCGTGTTAGTCTAAAGTGTGTAATGTTCATCTAACTAATTGTGTGGATGCAATGTTTTCCTTACCTTTCTGACAAGAATCCCACCTGGAAACGCTGTCGAGAATGCTGCTTGAGGTGTTCTTCCCAGTCGACTGCTGTAGAACTCAGAGGTCAAAGACGTGGACGTAACCATCCTGGTGCAAATGATGCTCCACGATGCATTTGGTACTTGGAGTGTGTCGCCCGTTGCTGTCGAAGCCTCACATGGTCCATCCTCATGGAAGCGTCTGCCCTAGATGGCCATCCACAGCAACTAGTCCATCCCAGCCGTGGGGAACCCTGCTGAGAGACATCTCCGACGGGAACCTGCAAGGCGATTGAGACACATCAGATCCCTAACAGCACCTCCTCCTATATACCACACATCTTTTCTTCCGTTTATTGGGCATTTTCACACTTCTTGAAATGACAGGCCCTAGTGTACTGAAAACTTGGCTGATCTTCATCCATCTTCCCTATCACGATGGCCACACAGACACTCAACACGTTTCAGAAGATTTCTTTGTTTTCTGAAGCAGAGGAAACCGGCCTGAGGACGTGCCCACGAAAGCAAGCAAGTAAAATACTATCCGTTCTTCCTTATATATTTATTGTACTTATTTTATTTCCTTTTTTAACCCGTGGTAGACAATAGGGAATGCACTTTACTTTTCTCATTGAATGAGGAACATGCAACAGGCAACATGGACACAGCGGACTCTGTCATGCTACAAGCACACTTCCAAGAAATGTCACATCAAAAGAGTTTCTCACTGCTTCGGTCTTTATTCTGAACACCGATCACATGGTACCTACACGGTGCTAACATTTAGACGCTTCTAAATGCTCTTGAAAATGCCACTGCCATCCGAAGTCATTCATAGTCCACTGGAATCAAACACTTTTCCTGCCAACCTGCACTGAGATGTCATTCCCTGAAATGGCCACGAGATGGCAGCACAGACCGACAGAGGCAAGGCATAGCCCATTATTGGCTTGGCAGAAAAGTTCCATTCCCTTTCTCAGTGACATGCGATGACGGTCACACTTTACATTTTCCAAGAAAAATTGGACGGCATGACATTGTAACCATTCCATTCCACGGCCCTCTGTCACCTTTCAGGGAACTTCGCGTTCCATCCTCCTGCAGCACTGATACCTGTAGGAGCCCAGAGCTGTTCCACGGACCTTCTGCAGTCTTCATGGAACCAGAAATTTCTCTCCAATGACAGAAATTGGGTATACTGAACGAAATGGCCACGTGAACGTGCGAGGTCTGGGGAATACTGCAGATGAATTACGACGGCACGGCCAGGCTAGAAAACTTTTCCCTGGTCGCCAAAGACAAACGTGGGCTCTCACCTCATCCTGAAGCTTCAGAATCTTCTGCTAATGAATTCTGGATGCTTTCCCTCGGAGGGTGTTTTCAGGTGGTCTGACAGCAGGCAGTACCTGTTGCCACTAACCTGCTGGGTTTCCACAGAGAACTCCTACTGCAGAACTCCATCTGCAATCCTGTCGGGAGCCGACCGACAGCCGACCCTTGACACAGTCGGGACGGATGAGATGTGTCTGCACAGCAGAGGCAGCTGCGGCTGGACTCCCTGTCTATCTCTTCTTGCATGTCTGTCTTTGCTATTACTACCTGCTGCGATTTTTGAGCACTTGTATTTCTGGTCCACTAATCTGCAGAATTCCAACGCAACTGTACAAAATGATTTCTTGGCCATTGAACAAAAGTCCCTTATAAGCCCTCTGCAGCCTACTTCTCCTACCTATTGCAAAATTAATATTAGACAATGGGCAGGCCAGATTGCCAGAAAAAAATGGATAAAAATGTTACTAGACATCCCCCTTAGTACAACCTTGGACAGGAATAATATTGGATGGAACTAGATGGATAAAAGAGCAAGGAAAATAGGTGAATTATTATAATTTAAGCATGAGGGAACAAATACAAAGATCATCCCCTGCAAAGTGCATAAAGAAAGAACCAGAAGCGGGTTGGTATTTGAGAGGTGCTGGTGTTGGAAGACTCTTCAAACAGTATGTCATCCAACACAGACGTTTCTCTTTCTTCATATGATGAGGGTCAGGGATCTAAATTTGTCCGAAAAGCTAAAGAGGCACCGTTTGTCCCTATTGGAATGGAGGGTTTGGCAGCAATCGTCGCGTACGGGTTGTACAAACTGAAGAGCCAGGGGAGCACTAAAATGTCGGTCCACCTGATCCACATGCGCGAGGCAGCCCAAGGCTTCGTTGTGGGAGCGATGACTCTCGGTATGGCCTATTCCCTGTATAAGGAATTCTGGACGAAACCTAAACCCTAGGAGAAGAGCTGCTGTCTTGGCCGTGGTGGTGCTGGTGGTGGCCGTAGTTAGAGATCTCATATTGAGGTTCTGTATTTATGTTGGAAATAAATCATTTGAGTGGGTCAGACAATAGGAACATGGTAATTTGAATATTGGCTTCCTTGCTTGCAGGCTTGGTTTGCTGGGTGACTAAATTACTAGTGACTAGTTCACTGACTGGGTCATTCAGAGGAGTCAGATTAGCACATAAGAAACATGCCCCTTTTAAATGCACTTGACAGTAGCAAAGTGTCCACCTCGTTGCTCTCTTTTGGTGAAATTTGTTCTAATGGAGACACCCTGCCGATCATGAATACTCCCAGTTGCTGCAGAACGTCACGTGCTTTTGATGTTATGTAGGAACCCTCTTTGCCCCAGGTTTTTTTTTTTTTCTGCCTGCCTCGTGGACTGATTAACTACTTTTGGTTTTAGGGCTGGTTGGCTCTTACCCCGTTCAGAATGGTGCACAGCACACAGCGTTACAAACCTCCCCACAACTGAACATCTGTGTGTGTGTTTAAACCACACCTAAAATGCTAATGACAGCTGCTAGAAGGTAGTATTTATTTTACAGTCATACTTGTAAACATTAGATAATTGTTTATCTAATCTAATTGGATCCTAATTTGACTATTTTGTAATTGCAGGGTTATATTTTTGTTGCTGTTACAATAATTTTTAAATGCCACCTTGAAATAGAAATGTGTATTTTAAGTGCTAATGCAGAGGTGATGAAAAACAATTTTTAACTGTGTACACTATGTTTATTTTTCTCTGGAAGCATCACAGATGTTAAACTAAAGAATTTACCTGTGATGGAAGTTGTTAATGATGTCAGAGCAAGCTCTGGTCAGACATACACAAACTCGTGTGTACTGCAGAAGGCCTTATTGCACTTGGGAAGATCTCCTGACTAACTTGACTTTACATTCCATGGTGATAACATGGTAAATGTGTTATTAAAGTAAATGAACACACACAAAAAAACAGAAAGAAAGAAAGAAAGAAAGAACCTAAATGGGAAGATAGATGGCTGAGTGAGAAAGACTAACCAGATAGGACCTTTAATAGTTCACATATAACCGCTGACTAGTCTAGCGTATCTTTTTGACCTATGCCAAATTCTGAAAACTTTGTTAGACATCAAATGATCGATAGACATTTGAAACTTTGTAGATGCAGTTACTTGTGCTTGTCTGATTGATAGCCCTCCTGGTCAAAATAACCTTTGTTTAGTATGAGCAAATCTGTAGAACTTCCTGTACATTTTCTTGGAATTTCTGTATAAACTTTTTCTGCTTGAGAAATCGTGCCATGAGCCTATTCCTTTGATGTCATATAACAAATCCCTATAAAAATAAAGCATCATTAAACTCTTAAGAGTTCGGTCACACCCACACGAGGCTGGCCATTCTCCGGCATCAAAATTGGTGTCTGACCCCTCATTCTTCGCATGCACCATCCATCCTTCGGGGACACTGAGACCCGCCGAGGCTGGGCCCCGGCACGATCCACACCGAGCGCAACCTCACGTCTTTTGGATGAAGACCGCCCTTTGCACACTTTTCATTTTCCCCAAACAATGTGACTGCACAAAGTCGTCACTGTTCTGTTCCGCTGCCCTCTGCCACCTTATAGGCAACTTCACCATTCCATCACCACACGAGATTGTTCTCTTGTGGATCACAGACCTCTTCCCTGTGCCTTCTGCATTCTTGGAGCGAATGGAAATTTCTCTCCAAAAAGAAAAATTCAGAAAGACAAACTAAATGGCTGTACAAAGGTGCAAGGTATAGTGAGCACTGCGAATGAATCACCACTGTGCGGCCAGGATGGAACCGTTTTTTCCAGGTCACCAAACAGAAACGTGCACTCTCGCCTTATCCTGAACCTTACGTGTCTTCTGCTGACAAATTCTGGACTCTTTCCCTTTGGTGGACCTTTAGGTTGGTCTGTTGGGGAATAGTACCTGTTGCCAGTCACCTGCTAGTCTTCCACATGGAACTCCTTCTGCGGGACTCCCTCGATATCCCAGCACATAAACGACCTGATCTCCTTTGGATGAAGACCGCCCTTTGGAGGGGCGAGTGGTGGTTCCTTTCTTTCCCCACAATCTCTCCCATTCCACGTTATTCTAACACAGCAATGGCCCATCCACTACTCACGATTTCACCTGAAAACTGACCAGATCCCTTATGTTTCACCGGAGAAATGCATGTGGATATGTCAAGAAGCATCCCCCACCCCCTGCTTAACTTCTGTGGAACAAAACACTCAAAGGGATAATGTAACACAGCTGGTGCAAACGATTTTCAAAGTCCGATTAGGATGCTTTCTGTATGTTGCCTGTCTCCCTGGTGTCATAACATGATCTGTCCTCAGTGAACGTCTGTCCTTTATGGCTCTCCACTGCACCTGGGGTGCTACACCCGTGGGGCAACTGCACACGAGCAACCTCCGGCATGACACTTGGCAATCCGCTTCTGACACATGCCATCCTTCACAGCGCCTACTCCATGCAGACAACAGAGCTTTTTTCCTTACAGTTGTGCTTCTACCTTTCTGGACGTGACAGAGCCTAATGTGGCAAAAACATAGCTCACAGTCATCCATCTTCAGTGTGAATATGGACACACACATATTCACCAGTTTGGATGAGTTTTTTTACACACAAGCATATACGACAAGTCTCACAAAAGACTCTAAAATAATGGCTTCAAAGAACATTAAACACAACTACATGGGACCGGAGTCACTTGACAGGCAGGGGTGGGGGGAAAAATAGTTTGTGGCCACGCCCATTTCATGCAATATTCAACCAGCCTCAGAGCATCGAAATCCTATGTTCTTGGACCTCATAGCACTTAGGCTGCCATTCACTGAGAATGGATGACTAGAAGGTTCTCTCCTTCCAACCTTATGAAATGGACTCCTACTGAACCTCTGAAGTGAACCACCATTGGAATGACAAAATAACTTGACCTGAAGGATAGTGAACATGCTCCGTACCAAAACTTAAGAAAGAAGTCTTTACTCTTAAATGCTCAGGTTAGAAACAGAAGCTGGAAATGTACACATTGTGCACCCTGATGAGGAACCTGAAGTACTAAACAAACTCCAGGCAAACGGAAGGAAATGAGCCTGTAGACACGTCCGGAAGGGCATAGACATAAAATACAAGCACGGGTATTTTACTTTATTTTTTTTAACTCTTGGTGGAGAATTTTAAGTAAACTGTACCTGTGCATTGTTTCAAGAAGCTGCAACGGACAAAGCAAATGACAGAGGATTTCAGGCACACTTGCACTTGTAGAAATCTGAATCTATTGCGCTACAGAGCGAGATCCGAAAATGTCACATAAAACCCGATTATTGGTCCCTGGATGGAAATCTGCAGACGGGTCACAAGGTGATTGGACAGAGCTGACATTGGGACATTTTCAAATGTACGTTTAAATACCACGGTCATGAAAAGTCACTGATTCTCCACTGGGTTTGGCCACTTTTCCTGCAGCCCTGCACTAGGGTGTCATTCCCGAAAATGACCACGAGATGGCAGCAGATACCAAGAGATGGAACGCATAGCCTACTACTAATGGCCTGGCTGAAAGGGTCCTTGCCTTTTTGCCCTGAGATGCAATGACGGGCATGCTTTTCATTGTCCCCCCACAACATAACTGCACAATGTCTTCACCATTTCCTCCCACTACCCTCTGCCACATTCTTGTGATTTCACCATTCCGTCGTCCCACAACATGGTTCTCCTTTGGAGCAGAGAACTCTTCCAGCTGTCTGATGCAGTCTTCCAGGGAATGGAAGTTTCTCTCCATAAAGAAAAATTCAGAGACGCAAACTAAATGGCCGTTAGAAGGAGCACAGTCTCTGAGTACTATGGAGGAATCGGGACTGCACAGCCAGGCTGGAAGCGTTCTCCCTGGTCACCGAAGAGAAATGTGCTCTCTCACCTAATCCTAACCTTCCGCATCTTCTGCTGACAAATTCCAGACTCTTTCCTTCAGGAGGAGCTATCGGTTAGTATGATGGGGAACGATACGTGTAGCCAGGAACCAGCTGGCTTTCTGAAACGAGCTCCTACTGCAGGACTCCCTCCAGAATCCACCACAAGGCCATCATCATCTCCTTTGGACAAAGACCGGCCTTTGGAGGGGCGAGTGGTGGTTCCTTCCTTTGCCCACCGTCTCTCCCGTTCCACATGATTATCAAATAGCAGAGATTCATGCTACACACACACACACACACACACACACTTCATGGAAATGGAACATTTTCCTCACGTTTCAGTGGAGAACCACTTGTGGAAATCTGGTCAAGAAGCCTCTCCCACCATCCGGCTTCACTCCTGTGGAGCCCAAACGTCCATGCGATTGACATAACCATGCTGGTGCAAACGATTTTCAAAGCCTGATTAGGATACTTTGAACATGTTGCCTGTCTCCTGCCTCCCTGCCTGTCTCTCAGTGAACGCCTCCTGTTGAGGGCTCTCCACTGCACCTGGTCTGCCTACCCCTGGGACAAATCTCCACCGTGAAACTTCACAATCCACTTCTGACACATTCCGTCAGTCACAGCATCTTCTCCACACGCACCACAGATCTTTTCTTGCCAGGCATGTGTCCTGACTGGGAATCCACCTGGAGACCCCTTTGGTTTACAGGACGGTGCTCCATCCAATGAGCCATAACACCCAAGCACACATCTAGATTTTTTAAAAACTTGAACAGTCCCTTCTGATGAGAAGACATTCATAGAAATGGTACAATATAAAAAATACCAGAGAAGATGTTCAATGGCTATATCACGGCACGCTACCCCTTCCCAGACACTACAAAGGCTGTACTGAGAAAAACAAACTGAGAAATGTTGATGATCAAAAACAAAAATTAGAATGATTGACCGTTTCTATCGTGAATGTAAAATATTATAGACCTTGTATCAAATGGTTGGACATTTCCTCAAAAAAATGATCCTGTGTTCAATAACTCTACTTCAAAATATATAGCTGAGAAATTGAAAACAGATGTTATAACAAACTTATACAGGATTATTCATAACAGCACTGTTAACAACTGAAACATGGAAAGTATTCAAATGTCCATCCACAGATAAATGAATACACAAACTTTGCTTATTCTGTCATGGAAAAGGGATTGGACCCAAAGGGGGTTTGCCCTGGAAAGGTCTCATGTGTGTAGATTCTTCACTTCCTGCAGCACAATTGCACAACACAAAGCCAGGGAATTTGAAGCGTTTGTACATTAAATCTAAGGACAGTGAAACAGAGAAAGGGCTTCAGAGAGAAGAGGCACAATCACAGCAACAAGAGTGAGCATAGACAGAACTGCTTCTTGGGAAATGGAAAAGTTACACACAAAGGCCCTTGGAGACAGGATCAGGGGTGAGCCCGGGACGAGCTGCTGCTGCCCACGGCTCCCCTGGCTACGAGTCTCCTGGGGACCCTTGGAGAGAAGGAGAAACAGAGCGAAGATATGCAGCAAAGAAGAGCAGGGAAGGCGCACGTGTGCTCAACAAACAGTGCATGCTGGGTCCTTTTTTAAGGGTTTTACCTGTTTTATAACGTTGAGGACTTTACAGGAGGTCTTAGAAGACCAATCTGCACACAGTACTCTGACTTCCAGGGCTGTCCTTTCATGTGCTCATGCAACAAAATGAGCACACGGACTGATCAGGGTCCTTCTCTGGTGATTTCTCCCTCAGAAAAGTCACCAGAGAAGGGCTGGGTGGTCTGCAATGTGTAAACCATTTTCTCTCAAATATCCTTGGTTAGGGAAGATAAGATCCTCATATTTATTACCGGGCTATAAATCATTGCTGTTACTCTGCTATCAAACTCACTTTTCCCATTCCACTACCAAGGAATTTTCCTACCTTTTTTACTAACCTGCCTCAACCCCATTCACTTGAGGATTCATTTTGGCATTGCATTGAACATAATGATCGTCCGTTGACAGACACCAGTCACCAGAGCCAAACTCAGGATCCTGGACCCAGACCTTTGACTCTGAAACCTGGACCCTGGAGCGGACCCAAAACAACCAGCACTCCAGGCCCAAAGCCCCAAACTCAGAGCCGTGTGCCCTCAACTTAGCCAGACCGTGAAGTCTGAAGGCCAAACACCAGATGCCAAGAACTGACATGAAACCCTTAATGCCAGACTCCACACACCAAAACCAAAAGCTTCATCTGCACGTGGACCTCACATGCGAGTCCAGGACACAGAGCCACAACCTAAGAGGTGCGAGACTGCAGACACACAACTGAATGCATTTTGACTCTGAAGCACAGGCCCTGGACACAGGATGCAGATCTATAACCAGGATGCCATGGCCAGAATTTGGAGTTGGGGCCAGACACCGGGCCCCGGTTGCCAGAGGCCACAGGCAGAAGCTGAACCGGATCCTCCCATTGTAAACAATGCTGCCATTCAATAGGATAAAACCCACGTCTCTCCAAATGCAAACTTCAACCTTTTACCAAACCAAGCAGCGATAGGCCAAAAGACAGAGCGAACAAAAAGGATGCTGACCTTGCAGGGCAGACGTCCATGATCTCTCACTTGCAACAGGTTCAGGAGTTAGCATTGTCTCGCCGTTCATTCCTCACCGGCAATTTTTCAAAACTGTGGGGGATTAAAAAGCGATTATTTTCCTCAAACCCTGTCGGCTCTAACACATGTGGGATAATAATCAAAATAACATAATCTGATCAATACAGGATATTCCACATTTCATATATGCATGAGCACAAACGAAGACCAGACAATGAGGTGATAGCAGGGATAAAGGACATGTGGGAGGACGGGGAAACAGGATCTTATAGAGATAAAATGGGTGACAGGTAATTGATGAAAAGTGCAGCATTCGTGGATTGTGACTTTTTGGGAGGCAATCCTACCAACTACTCACCACAAGGTAAACTAATAAACTCTTCCAAATTTCATGACTGTGATCACTCAGTTGAGAAGAGGTTACTTTGCTAAACTTGTTAAATCTTGTGGCAACAGCAGCAGACATGGCCTGAGAGAGCGACCGCCTGCCAGCAGGGCCTTGCACTGTGCACAGGGGGTCAGAGGACTGAGTGTCCCTGTCCAGTGCAATGCGGACCTTCCTCCTCTGCCTGCAGCCAGCAGAGGGCAGAGGGTCCCGCGAGTGCAAGGCACGTGACCCCGAAGCCACAACTGAGAGGAAGGCCACGGCCACACCGGTGGGATGATGAGATTTGTCATCTCACCTGACACATGAGATGGCAGCAGAGAGACACACTTGGGACAATTTTCAAAGGGACCATCCTGTGCAAAGCCGAGTTTTAACAAATTTCAAAGGACTGAAATTGTATACGGTATGTTTCTTTCTGTCGTTGCTGTTAATATAGAAATCAGGAACAAAAGGTAACTAGTATGGCCTGATACTTGAAAGTAACTAAATACACGTCACAGTAACATTGCAGTCAACATTCATTGATGCTCTAACTACACTCAACCACTTTTCCTGCTCACCTGCCACTAACAGGTTATTCCTGAAATGCCCACGAGAGGGCAGCAGAGATGCACACTTGGAACACTACTATTTGCTTGGCCAAAAGGTTCATTCGATTTTTAGGTAAAGACACAATGAAAGAGACGTGTTTCGTTTTCACCAGTAATGTCATTCGACAACGTATTCACTGTTTTGTCCCACTATTCTGCAATCATTCAGGAATCTTCATAATTCCATCTTCCCAAAACTTTTTATCTTTTGGCCAAGCCGATACAAAGCCAGTTTCAACCAGCATTATATACAACGTGTTTCTCTGAGTGCTCCTATTGCACTGAAGCTAGAATTCACTACACATGGGTGACTGGAAAGTCCTTACGTTGGGTAGTTAGGGAATACGCTCCTCAACAACCTCAGAAATAAAGCACAATTTCAATTACAAAATAAACTGAATGGTGATAAAGATACTGCATTCCAAAACTTATGGAAAACATCTTCACCCTTACATACACATTATCAAATATAAAAGCTGAAGATATACAAGATTTGTGCCCATACTTAGAATCTAAAATAGTAAATTAAATCTAGAAAAGTAGACAGAAATGTGCACATTGACATATCTGCAAGTGTGTATACATAAAATGAAAGCACTTCTTTTTAACTCTTGGGGTAGTATTTTGAAAATTTTTTTCCTCGCTGTTAAAGCAAGCACCAACAAAGTCAATTAAAAATGCTTTTCAACCACACTTAGAACTTTTTTAAAAAAACAACTACAGTGAGCTATAATCCAGGTTTCAACAAATGTCTCACAAACTATTTATTGCTCTTTGCCATTGATCTGGAAACCAGTCACAAGGTAATTAGAAAGTCCCTGTATTTAGATGTTTTAAAACACACTTCTAAATACCTTCCCAAAATAAATCACAGACTGGAAAATAATTTACGTAGAAAAATAATAAAAACCCTACATACCAAACCAAGATCTTTCTGCTGTCAAAAATGATAAAAGCCTCAAATTGTTTCTTAACCAAAGGTGACTTTTGCCCCCAAGGGGGCTTGAGGCAATGTGCTGAGTCATCCTAGATTGTCCTGAGGGGAAGGGAAGCCAGGGTGTGGGCAGTGAATAGAGGTCATGGATGCTAATAAGCACCTACAATGCAGAGGACAATCACCCAGGAGAATGATTTCTGTGGCCCAAAAGGTCCATAGTGCTGAGAATGACAAACCCTGCTCTGTATCCTGAAGACTCCATTAGAATACAAACAGCATGTCCCTTTGCATCCTATGTCTGAAATGCTGCCTTTCTTGGAACAGGAAGCATGGAAGCTAAAAGTTAAAGAATAAAAAAGGCCAGCCATCTGACAAATGTCGGGGAGAAGTGTCCTAGACAATAGATCGGGAAGCAAAGGAAGACTCGTCCACTTAGGAGACCAAATCACACTGTGATTAAACACAGTACTCGTCTGAGGATCCCTGCTTCTCTCCACTGCTCCTATGTCACCGTAATAACTTCTTCATAATGTCAATTAGAACAGAGATTCTTACTCTGTTAGATTCCACATTTCACCATCTCCAGTTTTCCTCTTTGAAAATGTGGACATTTGCCACACTCTGTGTTCCTCAGATTACCTCCCCGGGGCACATTCCCTGTAACAAAATACTTCTGATTTCTAGAACACCATGCTTCCAGCCCCCAAACTCATTTAAAATGCTAAGAAAGGTGTTACTATTTTATTGAGTATGTATGACTAACAAAGAAAATTTTTCTGTCTCCTCACATTCCCTCACTTCCTGTGTTCTTTCAGGCTTTAACTATTTCTAAGTCACCTACAGCTACAACCATTTAACGATCGTGATTGCATGAGAGCATGTTTACCTTCGTAACTCATGAGAATTGACGAAAAAGAATCACAAATAGAATTTAGTGCAGTGATGGGAAAATAACATGCAGAAATAAATGTGTAGAAATAGTAAATTAAATATATAATTTTTTAAAAACGACTCTAAAATACAGGTAAAAAAACAACAACCTGGGGATAAACTTAACAACGACATACAGGATCTGTATGAATGAAATTGGAAATTGCTACCCAATAACAGAAACTTTAGCAAATGGAAAATATCATCTTGTTTTGGGTTAAAAATGTGTATCATTGTATATCCATAGACCAAAGTTATCTATAACTCAAATATACTCTAGATAAATATAGAAAAGTGGTCCCACAAGAAGTGGTCAGCTAAATTGGGACCTGAGACATGTACCCCAGAAACAGTCTGGCCCCCTTTTCTGCTCCCCATAGGGTGGCTGTATCTACCTCCCAACCCCCCTCACCTCATAGCCCCTACGCAGCTCAGCTCCTGTCCCTGGATTGCGTTGCTTGCATCAGCTTAGGCTGTGAACAACACCTCGGGACCACGGCGACCAGCAGCCACCGGCAGCCCGCAGCACCTAACTTCCAGCGCGCGTGCTTGCTCATCTCTCCACCAGAATTGCGAATCCCTCACGCCCCTCAGCCTAAATTTGCCTCCCACCAAGCCCCACCCACATCTGCGGCCCCCTCTCACCTCCAGGCCAGTCCTGCCTCTGACCTCAGACAGGCCCCGCCCCTCATCTGTAGGTTTCATTTTTAGTGGTCCATTTCAACCAAAACAGCCAGGAATCAAGTATACTTGTGAACATGCTGTTTAATGAAGAAATACATTAATAGTATGTACTTTATAAAATTAAGGACAACTCTGAAAAAGAACTTGTTCAGACAATAAAAAGACAAGACAAAACTGGAAAAACATGTCAATTACCTAAACCATAGGGTGAAAGAAGATTGAAAGTGAAAGAATGGGAACAGATACACAGGATGCTGCAAAAGCAGCTTTACAGTTGTTCACATGGAAAAAAACATCATAATTATTAAATAATAAGGCAACATTAAGCTTGGTCTCTCTAAACCTGCTTTTGCCCACCCTGTATTACGGAAACATAAACCACATGAAAATTACATAATAACATGCAGTAGACTTGAAGGTAAAAAGCATGACTACAGAGGATGAGTACTTCCTATCAAAAAGTTTAATTTACCCGGAATATCCAAATTTACCATGTACTTAATGTCATAAACTTAAATTATATAGAACACAGACACAAACAAAAATTTATAATCCTAATAGATTTAACAAACCTCTCTCATCAGGAATACAGCATTCCTCTTTCAGAAACAAAATACCACCTCAAAAAATTCAGTAAGGGTGTAAGAAACACCAAGAGCAGCAAATTACGTTCAACATTCACAGATAACCTACTATACACAGCTTTTCCTGGTGGCCGGCCCTAAGGTGTTATTCCCAAAATGACCACGAGATGGCAGCAGAGATGCATGCTTACAACGTTTTTTTACATTGACCATATTGTAATGAAGTTTTTAAAAAATTTCAAAGCATTGAAATTACATGAAGTTTCTTGCTCTCGCTGTAGATAATTTAGAAGTCAGTTGAAAATGTCACCAGAAAATTCTTACACTTACAAGATATGAAATACACTTCTAAATGTCCCTCAAAATGAATCACAATTGAAGTTAAAAAATCATTCCAACTGAGTATTTAAAATAATACATTAAAAATCTATGTAGAAACACAGTGACAAATCTGCACATTAGTGGGAAACAGTTGGAAATTCACATGTTCTGTATGCATATTACAAACCCAGAAAAATAAATTAAATCCACAGAAAGTAGAAGAATGGAAATAGGCAAGGAGAGATGTCTGGAAGGGTATATAGTTAAAACAATAGCAGTTGTTACCTGTTTGGGTAGTATTTTGAATTAATTTTTATTTTTCTGTATAATTTAAGTAAGCTGCCACAAAAAAAAGGCAGTCTCAGTTTGGGTAAAGAGAGAGAGAGAAAGAGAGAGAGAGAGAAGGTAAAAGAGGAAAACTTGGCATAATTTAAGAATAAAAATAACCTACACAGCTCTGGTGACAACACCAGAGGCCTTTTCTCTGCTCACCCAGCCCGATATCCGCACTCAGAGGGGCCCTTTTTCCAATGTGCGTTTCTTTGTTTGCAAATGCAGCCGAACAGAGAGGAAATGACAGGACCAGACCAGAAAGAGCAGAGAAACGCTGAGCAGCACAGGGTGAGGGGGAACTTGCCCCGGGGCTGCCTCACTTCAGGGCCCCCTCACAACCATGATGCTTTCACAACTAAGCAGCAGCACCATTGGGCTGACCCACAGAGGTGCTGCCTCATGATTCACCTGGAACAATCCCGAGCTTCCTAACAGCCTTGCTGCACTCACAACCATTACTTTCAAAACGGAGCTATTTGCACTACATAACGTTTCCTTCTTCCCCACACCCCAACTCCGGAACTCCTGCTGGCATTGAATTGGAGCCAATGACCATCACTTCACAGATGCCAGATGCCACAGACAGACTCAGGACAGAACACAGGCCCTTGGGTCCAGAACCTGGACCCCGGAGCAGACCCAGAACCAAAAGCTGAACCCCACACCCCGGCCCCAATCCCAAAACCGTCCCTAAAACCCAGGTCAGATCATGGACCCTGAATGCCAGACACTCAACACCAGAGACTGACAGGGAACCCTGGACACCAGGTTCCATACATGAGACCCTAGAGCCAGAGCTGCACCAACATCAACAACAAACACCAACTCAGGACGTGAAGCCACACCATAAGAGACTCCAGATCCCAGACACACAGATTCAACCTCAGGCCACAGACCCAGGAAACAGAACCCAGATCTGTGACCAGGACCCCATAGCCACACTCCAGGGTTACGGCTGGACAATGGAGCCCAGTTGCCACATGCAGGAGCAGAACCGAGTCCTCACAATGTAAACAGAGCCAGAAGCCCATAAAAAACATTCCTGAATCTCTAACTCCAAGCAGCTGGCCTCAGAAACAGGTTTTCATGCCGATGTAAGTGTACAAGAGAAGAAAATAACTCCCAGCACTACTAAATTATACCAAGCCCTGCAGGAATAGACCAAAAAGGCTGACAGAGCAAAAAATAATAATAATGCTTACTTTCGCCAGGAGATGCCCATGATCTCTCAGAGACTAACTACACTTTCCAGAAGTTACTGTCCCGGCCATGAACGTCACATGGCTGGATAACCAAACCTGTGGGGATTAAAAAATTATTTTTTATCATACCTTCTACATTCTCACAGCTAAGATGACAATCAAATCAAATTAATCTGATTAATGGGAGGTATTCAATGTCTAATACATGGACAAGGGGAATTCATATTCAAATGAATACCAAATAAATTGAGGTGATATTGGGTATATAGGGTATTTTGGAATATGGAAGAACAGAGTCTTAGATTTCAACAGTGAAATGGGGGACATGCAGGTAATTTAGGAAAAAAGCCAGCATACCTGGCAGGTTGATTTCTGTTCGGCAACTCCCAAAACTTTAAGACACGAGGAGACGGTAAGAGGGTCAACAAGCTCTTGCTAGGAGTTTCACTGTCTGAAGCTGAGGTGATGGTGCTGAAGCTCTCTTCCTAAACCAAACTGTGGCAACTAAACCTCTTAGGAAGAAATGAGATGACAATCCTAAGTAATTTCTCAGTCTTCCCTTTCTTTTAGCAATAATCGCGCCTCAGATAAACCTCATTGGCTACGATACTGCCACTGCGCAAAGCTCAGCCTTCCCTTCCTTAACAGCCAGTTTAAAATCAACGTGCCAAGTGCAAAATGTTAGCCCTCTTCATTGCCACCTTTGAAACTTTTAATAGAAGTTGTATATCCACAAGCTACATTAGAACATTGTTCCCTATTTCACTGACATAATCATTCAGTTTTGAGAATAAGTTACTTTACTTAAATTGTTAAATCTTCCTTAAGTAAATGGTGACGTACATGTACTCCTCAAATTCACCTCATATTAAACACCTGAGTGCTTGCTTACGTGATGGGGAAACAACCTTTCCCGTGACCTCAGGAATCTTTGGGCTGGTCTAATAATCCAACAGGTAGGACACAGATTAGCAAATGAAAATGGCCAAAGTAAGACATGCTTAGGCGGGAGAACATCACTCACAGGAGAGAGTCAGAAACCCCACACGCAGAAGAGCATAAATGAGACAGCGATGATGTGAGGGGCCATGGTTATTTTCTATGATAAAAATATCTTCTTACATATGGGGGAAAATATTTGTGATATAATACAAGGTGTTGGAACAACTGAAGGGGAAAAATATTGGGCCCCCTACATGACATCCTCCACCAAGATCAGTGCTTTAATTGATTTTAATAACCACTTATAACTAACATAAAAACACTGAGAGCTATGTGAAACGTACCAAGAGATCTAAAGTGAAGAATGGGGAAAATATACTACACGAACATTAACCAAATGAAAATTATATAACCTATAGTAGACTTGAACGTAAAAAACCAAAAAACAAAAAAACAAACACTACTAAAAACAAAGAGGAGTACTTCATATCAGTAAGTTCAATTCAGCAGATAGTTCCAAATTTTTATTCACTTAATAACATAAACTCAAAATTATATAGAACAGAGCTATATGGAAAAATACACAAATTAATATTCATAATGGGAGATTTAATAAACCTCTATCATTCAGGTTCTGTTTCAGAACCAATACAGCCCACAAAAATTGGTGAAAATATTAAAAAATAACATGAGAAGCAAATTGCATTCAATGTGCATAAGTACTTCACTACACCCCAAAAATGCAAATACGCCCCAGATGCTTTCCAAGCACCCTGGGAACTTTTTTAAAAAAGTGGCCATAGAGTGATATAAAGCAAGTTCCAATACACGTCAAAGGAATGACATTTATTTACAATTATATATATTTCTTGCTTTTGAAGCAGGGTGCAGCCAAGAGGAGGGCCCCAAGAAGGGATTTGTAATGGGGTCCAGGACTCAGGGTGTCCAGGAAATATTAGAAAAATGTATGTAGGATGTCTTCACCCCCACAGGCCTGAGCCAAGGGGGATGGGACACATGGAACAGGGCCATTCAGAGCTGTTTTGGGTAGCAAGAGCTTTGCAGCTAACCCCTGGCACAGTCATTTAACATATCTATAACCTTTAACTGGTTTCATGGATGTGTTAAGTAGCTGTGGCCATGCTTTGAGCCAGGGGAATGGGACCAAATTCCACCCAGGATGGGACTGGGAAGCAACTCCCCCTGGTTACAGGGCCTGCATGAGAGCGTGGAGATGATTGGCTCCATGCCATGGGGCCACACATGCCCAGACTTACTATGGCAGCCCAGAAAAGCTGGAAGAATACAGGGATGCTGGCAGGTGTAGCTGACTGTAGGAGGAGTCAGAAATGGGGCTGCAAAGGAAGATGGGCACTGGGATTTAAACCTAGGCCCGGCAGCCATAGAAAGGAGAGAGACCACGCGGCTTCAAAGAGTAGGGAGGACCACAAGGTTATGGGGGAGAAAGAAGAGACCATGCAGCTCTGAAGGAAGGAGTGAACCACGAGGCTCTGAAGCAAGTAGATAGATAGAGGTCCATGTGGTTCTGAAGTGGGGAAAAGGACCACGCGGTTCTGAAGGAGAGTAAAGAGGACCACGAGGTTTTGGAGTGCTTCTTCTTGCCACGTGGCTTAGGCAGCAGGAGAGACTTTGCAGCCATAGAGAAAGGGGAGAAAGGACTCTTGCTGCTGGGCCATGAGAAGGTGCCACATGGCTTTGGATTAACTGGAGATCGCAGCAGCCACACAGCTGATGGTGCTGGGAGCCTGAATCACGGACTTCTACTTCTTTTCCTGAGACACGGTACCCCGGACTGGGCACAGGGAGAGGGAAGGACTGTGCATCTGTGGGTATTCTAGAGGACTTTAGTATCTTACTGAAGACATTAGGTCATTATTCTAAGTTTGTGTAACTTTTGAATAAACAATTCCTTTCCTTTTCACCAGTCTCTGGCATTGAGAGACGTCTTTCCTCTGGCGGCGGGCATTGCGAACCTAGCAGGTGGGCGTGGGGGGAAGGAACCTCCAGAGACAGAAAGGTGGAATCCTTTCTGTAATAATTTATCGTGAACCACTCCCACCCTCTTGCTCTGTAACACTTTCACTGCCATTAATCAAGAAATCAGTAACACAGATAGCTAGAAAGTACTTATATTTACAAATTATGAAATACACTTGTAAATAACCACGCCACAATAAATCACAATTGGATAGAAAATAATTTGCGTGGTTGATAGTGAAAACACTTCTTACCAAGGCCAGATCACTCAGGTTCCAAAGATGATCCAGCTTCAAGATCAGTGGTTTTCACCTGAGGTTGACTTTCCCCCCAAGGGGACATTTGGCACATTGTGTGGACACCTTTCAGACTGTCCTTAGGGTGGGGTTAAGGTGGGAGTTACTGGCATGCACTGAACAGAGGTAAGGACTGCGAATAAGCACCTACAATGCAGAGAAAAATCTCCCAGGAGAAAGAATGATCCGTAGCCATGAGAAACCCTCCTCTGTATGGAGCAGGATGAAGAGTCCATTAGAATACAAACAGCATGTGACTTTGCACCCTGGATCTGAAATCACACCTCTCTCTGGACAGGCAGCCTGGAGGCTGAGAGCTAAAGAACAACAACAATTATAACAGTGCCAGTCATCTTGCAAAGACTGGGGACAAATGTCCTCGGCTAAGAAGACACCTGGGAAAGCTCACAAGCCAAGGAAGACATGGCACCTTAAGAGACTGCACCAGATGTGATAAATCACAGCACTGAGGCTCACTGTCTCTTTTCATTGCCCATAAATCACTCTTCAGTAATTGTTTCTTAAAATAACTTAGAATCTACAATCTTACAATCTACAATCCAGAATTCACCATCAAACGTTCTCCTCTTTGAAAATGTGGACATTGGCCATATTGCCAGTTCCTCAGATAACCTACAGGGGGCACAATTTTACTTACAAAATACTTCTGATTTCTAGAACACCGTTGCTCCAGGCCCTGAACTCATTTATGATGCTAAGATTCATGTTACTATTTTATTTAATTACTAATGAACTTATAACTAACACATTTTACCTGCTCATGTCTTCATGTTTATTCCAAGCTTTAACTATTTTTTCATATTTTACACAACTAAAGTAATGTAATTTTATTTTTGCATGATATCGTATTTACCTTGACGACTCATCAATATCAACTTAAAGTTATTATAAATAATACAACTTAGTAAATTGTGTAGTAAATAACAAGCAAAATAAATACCTTTTCTATAAACAAAGAATAATTTAAAGATATCATCAAAGAAAAGAACCCATGGGACACCCCCAAATCTGGTATCTGGTCCGGATGATGTGCTCGTACAGAGTGGTCCCAAGGAACTGGCGAGTAACATTGGGACCTGAGAGTTGTACCTCAAAACAGTCTTTAAAAAAAAAAAATCAAGTCACTGATACTCCAGTATAATCAACCGCTTTTCCTGCTGACCTGCACTAAGGTGTTATTCCAACAATTCCCACCAGATGGCAGTGTAGATACACACTTGGGACATGTATTAGTGGCTTGGCCATATGGTTTGTATGATTTTTATGTATAAAATGATAGCAGTTTTATTTTTTTAAACCTCTTCGGTTAAAATTTATTTTAAATACATTTTACTTTCTTCATTGGTTAAGCAAGCTGCAACAAACAAAGCAAATTGCAAATGATTTTGAGCACAGTTGCAACTCCTAAAAACCTGACTGTATTACACTATACAGCAACTTCCAACAAATGGCACATAGAACACGTTTATTGCTTCATTTTCACTAATTGGAAACCAGTCACAAGGTAACTGGGCAGTCCTCACCTGTGCACATTTTAAAATACACTTCTAAACACCATTGCCATCAACAGTCATTGACATTCCACTAGGATCAACTACTTTTCTTGTTGACAGGCACTGAGGTGTTATTCCCAAAATGAACAAGAGATGTCAGCAGGGAACCACGCTTGGAACTTTTCTTTCTTTTTGTTTTCATTGACCATATTGTACTATGGAGCAAGTTTCAAACAAAAAAAAAAAAATCAGATTCTCTGAGGTTCCGACCAAGATGGGGCCATAGGTAGAAACCCTTCACTTCCTCACACAACCAAAAGGAGGATAAAAACCAATCCAAAATCAATAAACAACCAGAAATGCCACAAAATCAACCTGGGTGGAACTCTGACAACAAAGGAACTAAAGAAACAGTCAACCAGACCAACCAGACTGGTGCACCAAAACAAAGAAATATGGCCCAAGCGAAAGAACAGAGCAAAACTCCAGAAAGAGAGCTAAGCGATGAGCAGACAGCCAACCTATCTGACGGAGAGTTAAAAGCCCTGGTGATCAAAATGCTCACAGAACTGACTGAGCTTGGTCGCAAGATGAAAGGACAAATGAAGACTACCCAAAGTGAAATAAAGTAAAATATTTAGGGGACCAACAGTGACAGGAAGGAACCCAGGACTCAAATCAACTCTTTGGAACAAAAGGAAGAAATAAACATGCAACTGGAACAAAATGAAGAAAGAATTCAAAAAATGAAGAGAAGCTTAGGAACCTCTGGGACAACTTTAAACGTTCCAATACCCAAATCGTAGAGGTTCCAGAAGGAGAACAACAAGAGCAAGAAATTGAAAACTTATTTCAACAAAAAATGAAGAAAAACTTCCCCAATCTGGAGAAGGAAATAGACTTCCAGGAAGTCCAGGAAGCCCAGACAGTCCCAAAGAAGGTGGGCCCAAAGAGGAACACACCAAGGAACATCATCATTAAGTTACCCAACATTAACGATAAAGAGATAATGTTAAAAGCAGCAAGTGAAAGGAGAGAGTTACCTACAAACCGGTGCCCATAATGCTATCAGCTGATTTCTCAAAAGAAACCTTGCAAGCAAGAAGGGGCTGGAAAGAAGTATTCAAAGTCATGAAAGGCAAGGACCTCCATCCAAGATGACTCTATCTAGCAAAGCTATCATTCAGAATGGAAGGGCAGATAAAGTGCTTCCCAGATAAGGTCAAGTTAAAGGAGTTCATAATCACCAAGCCCTTATTCTATGAAATGTTAAAGGGACTTATCTAACAAATTGAAGAAGACCAAAACTATGAACAGTGAAATGTCAACAAACTCACAACTATCAACAACTGAACCAAAAAGAAAAGGAAAAAAAAGGAAAACCAAAACTAAGCAAACAACTAGAACAGGAACAGAATCAGAGAAATGGACATCACGTGGAGGGATTTCAGCGGGGAGGGGGAAGGGAGGAATAGGGGGGCAAGTGTACAGGGAAAAAGAAGTATAAAAGTAGGCATAAACTAGATGGGAGGGATAAAAATGGTATAGGAAAGAGAGAACGCAAAGAACTTCTGTGTACAAGGCATGGACATGAACTAAGTGGGGGAGGAATGCTGGAGGGTAAGGGGTGTGGGGACAAGGGAGGAAAAAAGGGGAAAAATTGGGAAAACCATAATAGCATAATCAATACTTTTTAAAAATAAATATAGTAAGTAAATAAATAAATTTAAATAAATTTCAAAAAACCAAAGTAACTGCACATGACTGACTGATGGTAAAGATGCTCTGTATGAAAACTTAAGAAAGAAATCCTTACCCTTCAATGCACAGGTTAGAAACAGAAGCTGGAAATGCACAAGTTTTGCACCTGTGCGAGGAACCTAAAATAGTAAACCAAGTCCAGGCAAAGTGGAGGAAACGAGCCCGTAGACATGTCCTCAGGGGCACGTACATAAAATGAGAGCGCTTGTATATTACTTTACTTTTATACGCCTCTCGGTGGACAATTTCAAATACATTTGACCTCCATGTTATTTAAAGAACCTGCAATGAAAATCGAATTACAAGCGATTTTCAAGCACACTTGGCACTTGTAAAAACCTGCCTCTATTACGCTACAAAGCCAGTTCCAGGAAACGTCACAGACAATAGGCTTATTGCTCCCTTGGCCGATATCTGGAGACCAGTCACAAAGTAACTGCACAGTCCTGACACTTGGACATCTTCAACTGATTATCTAAATTGCACTACTATGAAAAGTCAAAGATATTCCCAGTGGAATCAACAGCTTTTCCTGCGGACCGGCACTAAGGTGTCATTCCCAAAAGTGGCCACGAGATGGCAGCATAGACTGACACAGGCAACGCACGTCGCACTAATTAAAGCCTTGGTTGAAAGGTTCCTTAGCTTTTTATGGTAAGATGCACTGACCCGCACACTTTTCATTTTCCCCCAAAATTATAACTGCACAACGTCATCGCCATTCCGTTCTAGTGGCCTCTGATATCTTTCAGGCAACTTCCCATTCCATCGTCCCACAGCCCTGATACCTTTAGCAGCAGAGAGTTCTTCCAGGTGCCTTTTGCAGTCTTCCAGGGTACAGAAATTTCTCTCCACGGAGAAACTCGGGATACGGAACTAAACGGCCATGCAAAGGTGCAATTTCTGGTGAGTTCTGCTAAGGAATCACGACTGCGCGGCCAGGCTAGAACCGTTTTTTCCCTGGTCACCAAAGAGAAACATATTCTCCCACCTCATCCTGAAGCTTTCCCGTCTTCTGCTTCGACTCTGTCAACCGGCAGTACTTACAATTCGTCTGATGGGCCAGCATGTGTTGCGAATATCCCACTGGTTTTCCCCAAGGAGCATCTCCTACAGGAATCCCTCCCATATCACCACATAGGCAACATCACCTGCTCTGGATGAAGACAGCCCTGTGGAGGAGCTGCTGGCGGTGGTTCCTTCATTTGCCCACCATCTCTCCTGTTCCACATTATTCTCAAAGTTTAACAGTTCATACCCCCCTCAAAACTTGCTTGCAAGCAGAACGGTTTCCTTATGATTCCGAAGAGAAACGCCTGTGGGAATGAGGTCAAGAAAGTCCCGCCCCCTCACCCCTTTAACTTCTGTGGACCCAAACATCAAAGCCATTCACATAATCATGCAGGTGCAAATGATTTTCAATGCTCAATTTGGATACTTTGAGTATGTCACCTGTCTCCCACATGGCATAACCTGGTCTGTCCTCAGGTAAGATCTGGACTCGATGGCCGTGAACTGCTACTGGTCTGCCATGCCGTGGGGCACCTCTGTGCAAGAAATCTTGGGCGTGAAACTTCGCAAATCACTTCTGACACATTTCATCACCTAAGGGCTCCTTCTCCATACACACTACAAATCTTTATTTGGGCATTCCAGATGTGCTTTCACCTTTCTTGAAATGACAGAGCCTCATGTGCCAAAACTGTTCCTTATGTTCAACCATCTTCAGGATGAAAATGGCCACAACATCACTCAGTGGTTTTGATGAGTGTTTTCTTAAAACACATGCTGCTATGACATCTGTCATGATACACTCCAACAAAACAGTTTCCCGTGAAGTTAAAGACAAGAACACAATCCAGAGTCACATGAAGGGGCAGGATGGCAGAAGGGTGGTGGGGGCCGTACTGACTTTTGGGCCAACCCGGTATAAAGACAGCTTCAACCAGAATTGCACCATTGAAATCAATTACAGTATGTGTTTTGCTCTCGCAGCACTAAAGGTAGAGTTCACTGAAAATGGGTGACTGGAATGTTCTCCTGCTTGGTACTTCTGAAATAGACTCCTACAGAACCTCCAAAATGAACCACATTGTGAGTTACAAAATGGTTTGAACTGAATGATGCTAAACATACTACATACTTAAACTTGAGAACAAAATCTGCACCCTTAAACACACGTGTTAGGCACAAGACCTCAAATTGTACAAGAGTGGCACTCATTTGAGGAACCGAAAAGAGTAAATGAAGCCAAGACACACTCTAGGAAACAGGCTTCTAGACGTGTCTGGAAGGGCACGTACAGAAAATGACAGCGATTTGATTTGATTTAACCTCCGAGTGGAGAATTTTGAATACATTTTATTTTCCCCTTGTTTAAAGAAGCTGCAACACACAAGACAAATTACAAAAAATTTTCAAATATACTTAGACCTTGTAAAAACCTGACTCTATCATGCTAAAAGCCAGTTCCAACAAATGTCACATAAGTAGTGCTTCCTTTGCCCTTAATCTAGAAACCAATCAGAAAGTAAACTCACAATCCTTACATTTAGATGTCTTGAAATGCACTTGTAATTAACATTGCTGTCAAAAGTCATTGATATTCCACTGGAATCAACCAATTCTCCTGGGGACCTGCACTAAGGTGTCATTCCCGAAAATGCCACGAGAGGGTAGCAGAGATGCACATTTCGAACACGGGTACTTTGATCTTTGCCGAAGGGATCCTGCGGTTTTTACCCGGAGTGACAACGACAGGCACATTCTTCATTTTCCCCCAACAACGTGAATGAACAACGGTTTCAACGTTGTCTTCAACCGCCCTCTGCCATTTTTCAGGCAACTTCACTATTCCGTCTTCCCAAAATATTGTTATCTGTTGGAACAGGGAACTCTTCCAGGTGCCTTCTGCAGTCTTCCAGGGAATGGAAACCTTTCTCCATTAAGAGAAATTCAGAAAGACTGAACTAAACAGCCACGCAAAGTTGTGATGTCTGCTGAGTACTGTGCACAAATCACGACTGGCAGCCAGGCTGGGAACACGTTGGCCTGGTCACCAAAGGGAAACAAAAACTCTCACCTTATCCACAAGCTTCCGTGTCTTCTGCTGACAAACTGTGGACTCTCCCTGGAGTGGTGCTTTCAGTTGGTTTAATCGGGAGCCATACCTGTTGCAAGTAACCCCACTGGCTTTCCGCAAGCATATTCTACTAAAGTACCCTCTCCCGAACCCACCACGTACACACTACCACATTCTTTGCACGAAGATGCTCCTTTTCTTTTTTGAAATATCCTCTTTTTATTTTTTTAAGATTGTATTTATTTGTTTTTAGAGGGGGGGTAGGGAGGGAGAGAGAAACATGAATGAGTCATTGCCTCTTGAGCACCCCCTACTGGGGACCCGGCCCATATCGAACCTGACTGGGATGTGTCCTGACTGGGAATCGAACCTGTAACCCTGTGGCTTGCCAGCAGGCACTCAATCCACTGAGCCACACCAGCCAAGGCTGAAGATCCTCCTTTGGAGGGGCTGGTGATGGTTCCCTTCATATGCCCATGATCTCTCCCATTCCACATTACTGTAAAATATCAACAGTTCTTCCTCCTCCTCACTATTTGTCTTGGAAATGAAACATTTCCTTGTGTTTCATTAGAGAATCTCATGTGGAAATATGGTCAAGAAGGGTTTAATCCCACCTCCACCCACCCCACTTAACTTCTGTGAAACCCAGACTTAAAACAGACTAATGTAACTGTGCTGGTACAAATGACTTTCCACGCATGATTCGGAAACTTTGAGTATGTCCCTGACTTCCATGTGCCATAACGTGGTCTGTCCTCAGTTCACATACGCCCTGGATGGCTCTCCACTGCAAGTGGTCTACCTACCCATGCAGCCACTGCACCCGAGAAACCTCCAGCATCCAACTTCCCAATCTACTTCAGACACGTCCCATCGTGTCTGAAGTCACAGCATCTTCTCCATAAATCTTTTCTTGCCTTACACTGATGCTCGTACCTTTCTTGAAATGACCAGCCTAAGTGGCCAAAGATATTCCTTACGTCCACCCATGTTCACTGTGAAAAAGGCCACACACACATTCACCAGTTGTGATAAGGTTTATCACACGCTTATATAATAGCTGTCACAGTACCATCTAACAAAACTGTTTTGAATGATGTTAAGGGCAAGTATGGGCGACCAGAGACAGGTGATGGGGTGGGGGTGTGGGAGGGGGGTTGCAGGCTGAACTGACTTGTGGCTGAACTGACTTTTCAGCCAAACAGACATTGGCCAAAAGGCCTTTTTCACCAAACAGGCTTTTTGGCCAAAGAGGCCTTTTCGCTGACCCAATTTAAGGCAAGTTTCAACCAGCATCGCAGCCGCAAAATCGTATACAGTCCATTTTTTGCTCCCAAAGCATTTAACCTAGTATTCACAGAGAATAGACGAATAGATAGTTCTGTTGTTCAGCACTTCCGAAAGAGACTCCTACAGAAGCTCCAAAATGAACCACCATAGGAATTACTTGATAACTTCACCCGAATGACGCTAAAGATACTAATTACCAATTCTTGATAAAGAATTCTTCACCCCTCAATGCAGAGGTCAGAAGCAGAAACTGGAAATGTACAAGGTTTGCACATGTGGGAGGAACCGAAAAAGGAAAAGGAAGTCCAGGTAAAGTTGAGGAAACAACAGTACATACACCGATAGCGCTAATATTTTACTTTGTTTTTTTTTTCTGCACCTCTTGGTGCAGAATTCTGTATAAATTTTACCTCCACGTTGTTTAAGGAAGCTGCAACAAAGCAAAGACAAACGAATTTCAAGCACACCTTCAACTTGTCCAAGACTGATGCTACTATGCTGCAGAGCCAGTTCTGAGAAACGTCACATAAGACCTATCAGTGGCTCCTTTGCCCTTAACCTGAAAGCCAGTCACAAGGTAACTGGACACCCCTGAAATTTAGATGTTTTCGAATGCACTTGTAAATACCACTGCCACCCAAAGTCATTGACATTCCACTGGAATCAACCACTTTTCCTGCTGACCTGCACTGAAGTGTCATTCCCGAAAATAACCACGAGATGGCAGCAGAGACCGACAGTTGGAACACACTCTATTATTGGCTTCCCACAAAGGTTCCTTCGCTTTTTGCCCGAAAGAGGACCCTAAAATAGTAAACGCACTCTAGGCAAAGTTGAGTAAACGAGCCCGTAAACATGTCCACAGGGGCATATACATAAAATGAAAGTGCTTGTATTTTGCGTCACTTTTTCTTACTTCTTCGTAGAGAACTTCAAATAAATTTTACCTCCTCGTTGTTTAAGGATTCTGCATCAGAGAAATCAAATTACAAGTGATTTTCAAGCATACCTGGAACTTGTAGAAACCCAACTCTATCACGCTACACAGCCAGATCCAAGAAATGTCACAGAAAATATGCTTATTGCAATCTTGGCCGTTAATCTGGAAACCAGTGACAAGGTAAATGGCCAGCCCTGACATTTTTGTTTAATTTTTATTGTTATTCAATTACAGTTGTATGCCTTTTCTCCCCTTCCCTCCCCCCATTCCAGCTGAACAGCCCTGACATTTAGACGTTTTCAAATGCACTTCTGAATACCCCTGCTATCCAAAGTCATTCATATTCCTCTGGAATCAACCACTGATCCTGCTGACCTGTACTGAGGTGTTATTCCTGAGAATGGCCACGAGATGGCAGCAAAGACCAGCATTTGACACAGCATACTAAAGGCTTGGTCAAAAATTTTGTTTGCTTTTCACCATCAGATGCCATGACAGACACAATTTTCATTTTCCCCCAAACAACGGGACTGAACAACCACTGCACAGCGTTGTCACATTTTGTTCCACTGACCTCTGCCACCTTTCAAGCTATTTCACCGTTCCATCGTCCCATAACATTGTTCTCTTTCATACCAGAGAACGCTTCCAAGTGTCTTCTGCAGTCTTCCAGGGAATGGAAGTTTCTCTCCAATAAGAGAAATTCACAAAGACCAAACTAAAGTGTCATGCAAAGACACAGCTCTGGTGAGGACTGCGGATGAATCGTGACTGCCCAGCCAGGCGGGAACAGTTTTCCCCTGGTCACCAAAGAGAAACGTGGGCGCTCCTGCCTTATCCTGAAGTTCCCCTGTCTTTCCTGACAAATTGTGGACATATTCCCTCGGGTGGCTTTCACCTGGTCTAACAGAGATCAGTACTTGTTGGGAGAAGTCCGCTGGGTTTCCACAAGGAGCTCCCACTGCAGGACATCACCTCCTTTGGATGAAGACCACCCTTTGGATGGGCTGCTGGTGGTTCCTGGGCTTCCCTCAATATCTCCTGTTCCATATTGTTCTCAAATATCAACGGTTAATCCCCTCACACTTTGTCTTGGAAATGGAAGTTTCCCTTCCATTTCTGTAGAGAACTGCATGTGGAAATTCAGTCAAGATGGGACCCCCACCACCAAGCTTGACTTCTGTGGAATCCAAATGTCAAAGAGATTAACGTATCAAGCTGCTGCAAATGCTTTTCGATGCTTGATTGGGATACTTTGAGTATGTTTCCTTTCTCCTGCGTGCCATAACGTGGTCCGTCCTCTGTGAACGTCTGCCCTGGATGGCTCTCCACTGCTCCTGGTCTGCCTACCTGTGGGGCAACTGCACATGAGAAATCTCCCACATGAATCTTTGCAACCCACTTCTCACATGTTCCATCAGACTCAGCATCTTCTCTGTACACACCAAGCATCTTTTCTTGCCTTACACTTGTGCTTGTACCTTTCTGGAAATGACACAGACTGAGGGGCCAAAAATGTTCCTTATGTTCATGCATCTTCAGTAGGAAGAGGGCCACACACACATTCAACAGTTGTCATGAGGTTTGTCATCCCACAGGGATATGACAGTTGTCACGATACTGTCTAAAAAACAGTTTCAAATGACATTAAAGGCAAGTATGTGGGACCGTTGCCTGGTGATGACGTGGCGGTAACACAGAGGTGGTGCAGTTGTGGGGGACCGAACTGACTTTTTGGACAACTAGAAAGTAACTAGAAAGCCCTTACACTTAGGTGTTTTGAAATGCACTTCTAAATACCACTGCCATCAACAGTCATTGATATTCCACTGGAATCAACCACTTTTCCTGACTCAACTAAGATGTCATTCCCCAGAAAGCCCACAAGATAGCAGCAGTATGCACACTTAGAACATTTTGGAAATGACCCTATTGTACCATCCCTGTGTTCTCAACCAACTTCAAAGGACTGAAATTATAGAGAATATGTTTCACCCTCATGGCTGCTAATGTAGAACTCAGAAACAAAAGGTAACTGGAAAGTTCTTTCATTTAAATGTAATGAAAGACACTTCTCAAATAACATTCCACGAACCCTTAGTAGATAATTTACTATAGCCAATGACTTTTACTGCCGGCCTGCACGAACCTGTTATTCCCAGGTGACACACCTGAGACAATTTTCAAAGGGACGATGCTGTGCTAAGGCAAGTTTTAACAGATTTCAAAGGACTGAAATTACATACAATATGTTTCTTACTGTCATTGCTGTTAATATACAAATCAGGAACAAAGGGTAACTAGTAAGTCCTGATATTTAAAAGTTACTAAATACACGTCTAAATAACTTTGCAATCAACATTCATTGATGTTGTAACTACAGTCAACCACTTTTCCTGCTCACCTGCCCCTAACATGTTATTCCTCAAATGCCCACGAGATGGCAGCAGAGACGCACACTTGGAACACTGTACTCTTCGCTGGGCCAAAAGGTTCATTCAGTTTTTATGCTAAGACGCAAAGGAAGACACGTTTTTCATTTTCACCAATAACTGTATTGAGCAATGTATTCACCGTTTTGTTCCACTGCTTTCTGCAATATAGCAGGCCTCTTCATAATTCCATCTTCCCCAAAGTTTTTATCGTTTGTCCAAGCCAATATAAAGCCAGTTTCAACAAGCATCGCAGCAGTGAAATTATATATGATGTTTCTGAAGTGCTCTCATTGCACTTCAGCCAGAATTCACATTCGGGAAATGGGACTCAGGAAAGTCTTTATATTTGGTAGTTTACTATAATATCCTCATAAACAACCTCAAAGGTAAAACACGATTTGAATTACAAAATAATTGAAAATGAATGGTGATAAAGATACTGCATACCAAAACTCATGTAGGAAATCTTCACCCTTCAATGCAGATTATCAGAAATAAAAGCTGCAAATTTACAATTTTTGTACCCATATTAGGAACCTAAAATAGTACATTAAATCCAGAGAAAGTAGACAAAAACGTGCACAGGAGGTGAGAGGGGGCCACAGATGTGGGTGGGGCTTGGTGGGAGGCCAATTTAGGCTGGGGGGCGTGAGGGGCTGGCAATTCTGGGGGAGAGATGAGCAACCACACCGGTTGGAAGTTAGGTGCTGCCATCTGCCAGGGGCTGCTGGTCTCCGTGGTCCCGAGGTGTTGCTCACAGCCTAAGTTGATGCAAGCAACGCAATCCAGGGACAGGAGCTGAGCTGTGTGGGGGCTATGAGGTGGGGGGAGGGTGGAGGGCAGATACAGCCCCGCTGTGGGGAGCAGAAAAGGGGGGCCTGGCTGTTTCTGGGGTACACGTCTCAGGTCACAATTTAGCTGACCACTTACTGTGGGACCACTTTTCTATATTTATCTAGAGTATATTTCAGTTATAGATAACTTTGGTCCATGGATATACAATGATACCCATTTTTTAACCCAGAAACAAGATGATATTTTTCATCTGTTAAAGTTTCTGTTATTGGGTGGCAATTTCCAATTTCGTTCATACAGATCCTGTACATTGTTGTTAAGTTTATTCCTGGTTGGCTTTTTACCTGTTTTGTTGCTATTGAGTCTTTTTTAAAAATTGTACCTTTAATTTCCTCTTTCTGCATATTTATTTCTGCATGTTATTTTCGCATCACTGCACTAAATTCTATTTGTGATTGTTTTTCATCAATTCTCATGAGTTACGAAGGTAAACATGCTCTCATGCAATAATGATCGTCACATGTTTGTAGCTGTAGGTGACCTAGAAATAGTTAAAGTTTGAAAGAACACAGGAAGTGAGGTAATGTAAGGAGATAGAAAAATTTTCTTTGTTAGTCATACATAGATTAACGACTCAATAAAATAGTAACATCATTCTTAGCATTTTAAATGATTTTGGGGCCTGGAAGACATGGTGTTGTAGAAATCAGAAGTATTTTGTTACAGGGAATGTGCCCCGGGGAGGTAATCTGAGGAACACAGAGTGTGGCAAATGTCCACATTTTCAAAGAGGAAAACTTGAGATGGTGAAATGTGGAATCTAACAGAGTAAGAATCTTTGTTCAATTGACATTATGAAGAAGTTATTACAGTGACATATGAGCAGTGGAGAGAAGCAGGGATCCTCAAATGAGTACTGTGTTTAATCACAGTGTGATTCGGTCTCCTAAGTGGACGGGTCTTCCTTTGCCTCCCGATCTATTGCCTGGGACACTTCTCCCCGACATTTGTCAGATGGCTGGCCTTTTTTATTCTTTAACTTTTAGCTTCCATGCTTCCTGTTCCAAGAAAGGCAGCATTTCAGACATAGGATGCAAAGGGACATGCTGTTTGTATTCTAAGGGACTCTTCAGGGTACAGAACAGGGTTTGTCATTCTCAGCACTATGGACCTTGTGGGCCACATAACTCATTCACCTGGGGGATTGTCCTCTGCATTGTAGGTGCTTATTAGCATCCAATACCTCTATTCACTGCCCACACCCTGGCTTCCCTTCCCCTCAGGACAATCTAAAATGACTCAGCCCATTGCCTCAAGCCCCTTGGGGACAAAAGTCACCTTTGGTTGAGAAACAATTTGAGGCTTTTATCATTTTTGACAGTAGAAAGATCTTGGTCTGGTATGCAGGGTTTTTATTATTTTTCTATGTAAATTATTTCCCAGTCTGACTGTGATTTATTTTGGGAAGGTATTTAGAAGTGTGTTTTAAAACATCTAAATATAGGGACTTTCTAGTTACCTTGTGACCAGTTTCCAGATCAATGGCAAAGAGAGCAATAAATAGTTTGTGAGACATTTGTTGAAACCTGGTTTATAGCTAACTATAGTCATGTTTTAAAAAGCTCTAAGTGTGCCTGAAAAGCATTTTTAATTTACTTTGTTGCTGCTTACTTTAACAGTGAGGAAAAATTTTTTCTCAATACTACCCCAAGAGTTAAACAGAACTGCTATCATTTTATGTACATACACTTGCGGATATGTCGACGTGCACGTTTCTGTCTACTTTCTCTGGATTTAATTGACTATTTTAGGTTCTAAGTATGGGCACAAAACTTGTATATTTTCAGCGTTCATTTTTGATACTGTGCATTTAAGGTGAAGATTTTTCCGTAAGGTTTGGTATGCAGTATCTCTATCACCATTCAGCTTACTTTGTGATTCAAATTGACGTGCATTCAGCTATTGGTTCTGGCTCTACTCCGGGGTCCAAGTTCCAGACTCCAGGGCCTGTGTATGTTTTGGCATCGGGTGTCTGTGAACTTGATGCGGATCCCGGCCCGCGGGATCTGTGTGCTGTGGCAGCAATAGACAAATTCACAGGGACTACAAAAATCCTGTGGGGAAAAAGGGATGGCATGGCCACTCTCTAAGTGACAGAGGGCGTGAGGGCCAGAGAGAGCCCCTGTGAAAGCCCGATCCCTGCCTGGACAGGCTTTCACTGCTTTTCTGGGCAGTTTACATAGAGGATGGTCCACATTTACTGTGCCCATGTTCACTGTAGGTGACTACCTTTTACACACAACCAAGGACAGAATGCTGCTCATTACATCAAAGAGAAGGATGTTACAGCTCCAGGGGGAAAGTGGTTGAACTGGTCACACTCCATACTTGGGTGGTTTAGCACAGACTTTAGGAAGTTAAAGATACTCAGTCAACATTTGCTGCCTCAATCCAGGGTGAGGGAGTTTCAGGGAAAGCAAGTCTCAGAGCAACCTAGGTATAGGGCAGGGCTGATTTGCCCACAGAAGTAGCTGTGTGTGGGCATGGGTCCTTCCTGCCAAGCCTCACTCCCACTGGCTTTTCTGAGTGGGATCTGGGCTACATTTCCCCCACATGGAACAGTTCCCTGTACTCCCTCTTGGCCGGCAGTCCCTGGTTCTACCCTTTCGCACTCTGCCTTTATGTGGATGGGAGATATGCTTGGAAAAGTGGTCTCCAGAAAAACGTGTGGTCCTCTGGACAGTAGGGAAAGCACGCATTTGTTGGGAAGCGCCCTGCCTGGTTTCAGAAGCTGTAAACCCCCATGGCTAAGGCTGAGTGAAAGACCTTGGGACCATAAGCCATTAAGGAGACAAAGCTTATGTCCCTGGAGGGGCACTGCCCCTGCCCAATTTACTTTACCCTGCTTGACCCTGAGCCTGACCAGTTAGCCAATGACAGGCAAGATTCCTCAAGGGCGGGATGACCTCAGACAGGCATGGTCAGGAAGAGGCCCTCAGGGAAGGACTTGGGGGGCTATAGAAAAAGGGTGGATGGACCTTCGCCCCTCAGCTTTGACATAGACTGAGTCCTCATTCTGTCTGTAAAAAGTCTCCTAATCTCTTGGCTGCCTTACTTCCCCTGCCTGACTGAAGCCTGAAACAATGACAGAGGGTGGTGCAGCCCTGTGCTGGAAAGGGCAGATTCCCTGGGGGCGATGAGGCCTAAGACAGAATAAAAAACCCTGTGAAACCTGCTTTGCTAAGAATGCCCTCAGTTTTCTTCTAAGGGTCCAATCATGAAATGAGTTCGTTTCCCAAAGTTTCATAGCCCTTTAGCTACTGACCCTGACTGAGAATAAGCCCTCAGAGTTCTTTGAATGTTACCTATTGTTTGATTCTTCCTGCCTGACCTTGACTGATGAGCTTTACCTGTATTCCTATGCAAATTGAACCCAATAAAAGCCCATTGAGGAAAAGGGTCTTAGCCCTTCTCCTTGGAGAGATTGGCCACCTTTCCTCCCCAAGTAGATCATGTCTCGGTAGACTTATTTTCATCCTCGGCAGATGGGGGGCTCTGCGGGCAAAGCTGATACAATAGCTGTCACTACACCATCTAATAAAATGATTTTCAATGATGTTAAGGGCAAGTATGGGCGACCAGAGACAGGTGATGGGGTGGGGGTGTGGGAGTGGGGTTGCAGGCTGAACTGACTTGTGGCTGAACTGACTTTTCAGCCAAATAGACTTATTGGCCAAATGGACTTTCTCACCAAACAGGCTTTTTGTCCAAAGAGGCCTTTTAGCTGACCCGATTTAAGGCAAGGTTCAACCAGCATCGCAGCCGCAAAATAGCATGCAGTCCATTTTTTGCTCCCAAAGCATTTAACCTAGTACACAGAGAATAGATGAACAGACAGTTCTGTTGTTCAGCACTTCGGAAAGGGACTCCTACAGAAGCTCCAAAATGAACCACCATACGAATTACATGATAACCTGACCGGAATGACGCTAAAGATGCTAACTACCAATTGTTCATAAAGAATTCTTCACCCCTCAATACAGAGGTCAGAAGCAGAAACTGGAAATGTACAAGGTTTGCACATGTAGGAGGAACCAAAAATGGAAAAGGAAGTCCAGGCAAAGTTGAGGAAACAAGAGTACATACACCGATAGAGCTGATATTTACTTTGTTTTTCCTTCTGCACCTCTTGGTGCAGAATTCTGTATAAATTTTACCTCCACGTTGTTTAAGGAAGCTGCAACAAAGCAAAGACAAACGAATTTCAAGCACACCTTCAACTTGTCAAAGACTGATGCTACTGTGCTACACAGCCAGTTCTGAGAAACGTCACATAAGACCTATCAGTGGCTCCTTTGCTCTTTACCTGAAAGCCAGTCACAAGTTAACTGGACACCCCTGAAATTTAGATGTTTTCGAATGCACTTGTAAATACCACTTCCACCCAAAGTCATTGACATTCCACTGGAATCAACCACTTTTCCTGCTGACCTGCACTGAGGTGTCATTCCCAAGAATGGCCACGAGGTGGCAGCAGAGACCGACAGTTGGAACACACACTCTGCTATTGGCTTCCCACAAAGGTTCCTTTGCTTTTTACCTGAACGAGGACCCGAAAATAGTAAACGCACTCTAGGGAAAGTTTAGTAAATGAGCCCATAACATGTCTGGAGGGGAATATACATAAAATGAAAGTGCTTGTATTTTACTTCACTTTTTCTTACTTCTTCGTAGAGAACTTTAAATAAATTTTACCTCCTCGTAGTTGAAGGATTCTGCATCACACAAACCAAATTACAAGTGATTTTCAAGCATACTTGGAACTTGTGGAAACCAGCCTCTAGAACGCTACACAGCCAGATCCAAGAAATGTCACATAAAATATGCTTATTGCGTTCTTGGTGGTTAATCTGGAAACCAGTGACAAGGTAACTGGCCACCCCTGACTTTTTGACATTTTCAAATGCACTTCTGAATACCCCTGCTATCCGAAGTCATTCACATAACCCTGGAATGAACCACTGATCCTGCTGACGTCTACTGACGTGTCATTCCTCCGAATCGCCACAAGACGGCAGCAAAGACCAGCATTTAGAACACAGTGTATTAATGGCTTGGCCAAAAATTTTGTTTGCTTCTCACCATCAGATGCCATGACAGACACAATTTTCATTTTCCCTCAAACAACGGGACTAAACAACCACTGGACAACGTTGTCACCGTTTTGTTCCACTGCCCTCTGCCACCTTTCAAGCTACTTCACTGTTCCATCATCCCACAACATTGTCCTCTTTCAGACCAGGGCACTCTTCCAGGTGTCTTCTGCAGTCTTGCAGGGAAGGAAAATTCCTCTCCAATAAGAGAAATTCACAAAGACCAATGTAAACGGTCATGCAAAGGCACAAGCTCTGGTGAGGACTGCGGATGAACAACGACTGCCCAGCCAGGCGGGAACAGTTTTCCCCTGGTCACCAAAGAGAAGCGGGCGCGCTCCTGCCTTATCCTGAAGCTCCCCTGTCTTTCCTAACAAATTCTGGACATTTGCCCTCAGGTGGCTTTCACTTGGTCTAACAGAGACCCGTACTTGTTGGGAGAAGTCCGCTGGGTTTCCGCAAGGAGCTCCCACTGCAGGACATCACCTCCTTCAGATGAAGACCACCCTTTGGAGGGGCTGCTGGGGGTTCCTGGGCTTCCCTCATTATCTCCTGTTCCACATTATTCTCAAATATCAATGGTTCATCCCCTCACACTTTGTCTTGGAAATGGAATGTTTCCCTTCCATTTCTGTAGAGAACTGCATGTGGAAATTCAGTCAAGATGGGACCCCCACCACCATGCTTGACTTCTGTGGAACCCAAATGTCAAAGAGATTAACATAATGAAGCTGCTGCAAATGCTTTTTGACATTTGATTAGGATACTTTGAGTATATTGCCTTTCTCCTGCGTGCCATAATGTGGTCCGTCTTCTGTTAACGTCTGCCCTGGATGGCTCTCCACTGCTCCTGGTCTGCCTACCCGTGGGGCAACTGGGCATGAGAAATCTCCCACATGAATCTTTGCAACCCACTTCTCACACGTTCCATCAGACTCAGCGTCTTCTCCATACACCAAGCATGTTTTCTTGCCTTACACTTGCGCTTGTACCTTTCTGGAAATGACACAGACTGAGGGGCCAAAAATGTTAGGTTCAGGTGTCTTCAGTGAGAAGAGGGCTACACACACATTCACCAGTTGTCATGAGGTTTGTCATCCCACAGGGATATGACAGCTGTCACGATACTGTCTAAAAAAGTTTCAAATGACATTAAAGGCAAGTATGCAGGACCCAGGTGACGTGCTGGGGGGGACACAGAGGTGGTGCAGTTGTGGGGGACCGAACTGACTTTTTGGACAACCCCATTTAAAGCAAGTTTCAACCATCATCACAGCCTCGAAAGCCTATACAATATGTTTTCTGCTCTAATGGCACTTGAGCTGGCATTCACAGGGAATGGATGAGGACAAAGTTCTGCTGCACAGACCTTCTCAAATAGACTCCTACAGAACCTCCAAAATGAACCACTATTTGAATTACAAAGTAACTTGACCTGAATGATGCTAAAGATGCTACGGACCAGAACCTGAGAAAGAAATTCTCACCCTTGAATGCACACATTAGAAACAGAGGCTTAAAATGCACAAGTTTTGCACCCATACAAGGAATCTGAAATGGTAAACAAAGTCCAGGCAGAGTGGAGGAAACGAGCCTGTAGACATGTCCAGAAGGGCACATACATACAACGATGGCGCTTATATTTTACTCTTTTTTTCTTGTACCTCTTAGTGCAAAATTATGAATGAACTTTCCCTCCACGTTGTTTAAGGAAGCTGCAACACACAAAGCCGATGACAAATGATTTTGAAGCACACCTGCAACTTTTAACAACTTGATTACACTATAAAGCCAGTTCCAACTATGTCACATAAATCACGTTTATTGTTCCTTGGCCATTATTCTGGAAACTAGTCTCGAGGTAACTGGAAAGTACTTACATTTAGATGTTTTGAAGTGCACTTCTAAATACCACTGCCATCAACACTCATTGATATTCCCCTGGATTCAACCACTTTTCCTGACTCAACTAAGATGTCATTCCCCAGAAAGCCCACAAGATGGCAGCAGTATGCACACTTAGAACATTTTGGAAATGACCCTATTTTACCATCCCTGTGTTCTCAACCAACTTCAAAGGACTGAAATTATAGAAAATATGTTTCACCCTCATGGCTGCTAATGTAGAACTCAGAAACAAAAGGTAACTAGAAAGTCCTTTCATTTAAATGTAATGAAAGACACTTCTCAAGTAACATTCCACAAACCCTTAGTAGATAATTCACTATAGCCAATGACTTTTCCTGTCCGCCTGTGCGAAGCTGTTATTCCCAACTGACACACGAGGTGGCAGCAGCGAGACACACTTGGGACAATTTTCAAAGGGACCATCCTGTGCTAAGGCAAGTTTAAACAAATTTCAAAGGACTGAAATTACATACAGTATATTTCTTACTGTCATTGCTGTTAACATAGAAATCAGGAACAAAGGGTAACTAGTAAGTGCTGATATTTAAAAGTTACTAAATACACGTCTAAATAACATTACAATCAACATTCATTGATGTTGTAACTGCAGTCAACCACTTTTCCTGCTCACCTGCCCCTAACATGTTATTCCTCAAATGCCCACGAGATGGCAGCAGAGAAGCACACTTGGAACACTGTACTATTTGCTTGGCTAAAAGGTTCATCCAGTGTTTATGCTAAGACGCAAAGGAAGACACGTTTTTCATTTTCACCAATAACTGTATTGAACAATGTATTCACCGTTTTGTTCCACTGCTTTCTGCAATATTGCAGGCCTCTTCATAATTCCATCTTCCCAAAAGTTTTTATCTTTAGGCCAAGCCAATATAAAGCCAGTTTCAACAACCATCCCAGCCGTGAAATTATATACAATGTTTCTGAAGTGCTCTCATTGCACTCCAGCCAGAATTCAGTTTCCAGAAATGGGACTCAGGAAACTCCTTATATTTGTCAGTTTACTATAATATACTCATAAACAACCTCAAAGGTAAAACACAATTTCAATTACAAAATAATTGAAAATGAATGGTGATAAAGATCCTACATACCAAAACTTATGAAAGAAATCTTCAACCTTCAATGCAGATTATCAGAAATAAAAGCTGAAAATTTACTATTTTTATAACCATATTAGGAACCTAAAATAGTACATTAAATCCAGAGAAAGTAGACAAAAACGTGCACAGGAGGTGAGAGGGGGCTACAGATGTGGGTGGGGCTGGGTGGGAGGCCAATTTAGGCTGGGGGGCGTGAGGGGCTGGCAATTCTGGGGGAGAGATGAGCAACCAGGTGGGCTGGAAATTAGGTGCTGCAGGCTGCGGCTGGTCTCTGGCCTCCGTGGTCCCGATGTGTTGCTCACAGCCTATGTTGACGCAAGCAATGCAATCTACGGACAGGAACTGAGCTGCGTCGGGGCTATGAGGTTGGGGGGTGTTGAGGGTAGACATAGCCACCCTATGGGGAGCAGAAAAGGGGGGCCAGACTGTTTCTGGGGTACATGTCTCAGGTCCCAATTTAGCTGACCACTTACTGTGGGACCACTTTTCTATGTTTATCTAGAGTATATTTCAGTTATAGATAACTTTGGTCTATGGATATACAATGATACCCATTTTTTAACCCAGAAACAAGATGATATTTTTCTTTTGTTAAAGTTCCTGTTATTGGGTGGCAATTTCCAATTTCGTTCACACAGATCCTGTACATTGTTGTTAAGTTTATTCCTGGTTGGCTTTTTACCTGTTTTGTTGCTATTGAGTCTTTTTTAAAAATTGTATCTTTAATTTCCTCTTTCTGCATATTTATTTCAGCATGTTATTTTCGCATCACTGCACTAAATTCTATTTGTGATTATTTTTCATCAATTCTCATGAGTTACGAAGGTAAACATGCTCTCATGCAATAATGATCGTCACATGGTTGTAGCTGTAGGTGACCTAGAAATAGTTAAAGCTCGAAAGAACACAGGAAGTGAGGTAATGTGAGGAGACAGAAAAATTTTCTTTGTTAGTCATACATACTCAATAAAATAGTAACATCCTCCTTAGCATTTTAAATGAGTTTGGGACCTGGAAGCATGGTGTTCTAGAAACCAGAAGTATTTTGTTACAGGGAAAGTGCCCCGGGCAGGTAATCTGAGGAACACAGAATGTGGCAAATGTCCACATTTTCAAAGAGGAAAACTTGAGATGGTGAAATGTGGAATCTAACAGAGTAAGAATCTCTGTTCTAAGTGACATTATGAAGAAGTTATTACAGTGACATAGCAGCAGTGGAGAGTAGCAGGGATCCTCAGATGGCTACTGTGTTTAATCACAGTGTGATTTGGTCTCCTAAGTGGACGGGTCTTCCTTTGCCTCCCGATCTATTGTCTAGGACACTTCTCCCCGACATTTGTCAGATGGCTGGTCTTTTTTATTCTTTAACTTTTAGCTTCCATGCTTCCTGTTCCAAGAAAGGCAGCATTTCAGACGTAGGATGCAAAGGGACATGCTGTTTGTATTTTAATGGAATCTTCAGGGTACAGAACAGGGTTTGTCATTCTCAGCACTATGGACCTTGTGGGCCACATAATTCATTCACCTGGGGGATTGTCCTCTGCATTGTAGGTGTTTATTAGCATCCACTACCTCTATTCACTTCCCACACCCTGGCTTCCCTTCCTCTCAGGACAGTCTAAAATGACTCAGCACATTGCCTCAAGCCCCCTTGAGTGCAGAAATCACCTTTGGTTGAGAAACAGTTTAAAGCTTTTATCACTTTTGAAAGTAGAAAGATGTTGGTCTGGTATGCAGTATTTTTATTATTTTTCTATGTAAATTATTTCCCAGTATGACTGTGATTTATTTTGGGAAGGTATTTAGAAGTGTGTTTTAAAACATCTAAATAGAGGGACTTTCTAGTTACCTTGTGACTGGTTTGCAGATCAATGGCAAAGGGAGCAATAAGTAGTTTGTGAGACATTTGTTGAAACCTGGTTTATAGCTAACTATAGTCATGTTTTAAAAAGCTCTAAGTGTGCCTGAAAAGCATTTTTAGTTTATTTTGTTGCTGCTTACTTTAACAGTGAGAAAACTTTTTTTTCACAATTCTACCCCAAAAGTTAAACAGAACTGCTATCATTTTATGTACATACACTTGCGGAGATGTCGACGTGCACGTTTCTGTCTACTTTCTCTGTATTTAATTGACTATTTTAGGTTCTAAGTATGGGCACAAAACTTGTATATCTTCAGCTTTCATTTTTGATACTGTGCATTTAAGGTGAAGATGTTTTCCGTAAGTTTTGGTATGCAGTATCTTTATCACCATTCAGTTTACTTTGTGATTCAAATTGACGTGCATTCGGCTATTGGTTCTGGCTCTACTCCGGGGTCCAAGTTCCAGACTCCAGGGCCTGTGTATGTTTTGGCATCGGGTGTCTGTGAACTTGATGTGGATCCTGGCCCGCGGGATCTGTGTGCTGTGGCAGCACTAGACAAATTCACACGGACTACAAAAATCCTGTGGGGAGAAAGGGATGGCATGGCCGCTCTCTAAGTGAGAGAGGGCGTGAGGGCCAGAGAGAGCCCCTGAGAAAGCCCGATCCCCGCCTGGACAGGCTTTTACTGCTTTTCTGGGCAGTTTACATAGAGGATGGTCCACATTTACTGTGCCCATGTTCACTGTAGGTGACTACCTTTTACACACAACCAAGGACAGAATGCTGCTCATTACATCAAAGAGAAGGATGTTACAGCTCCAGGGGGAAAGTGGTTGAACTGGTCACACTCCATACTTGGGTGGTTTAGCACAGACTTTAGGAAGTTAAAGATACTCAGTCAACATTTGCTGCCTCAATCCAGGGTGAGGGAGTTTCTGGGAAAGCAAGTCTCAGAGCAGCCTAGGTACAGGGCAGGCCTGATTCCCCACAGAAGTAGCTGTGTGTGTGGGCATGGGTCCTGCCTGCCAGACCTCGCTCTCACTGGCTTTTCAGAGTGGGATCTGGGCTACATTTCCCCGGCGTGGAACAGTTCCCTATACTCCATCTTTGCCGGCAGTCCCTGGTTCTACCCTTTCGCACTCTGCCTTTATGTGGGTGGGAGATATGCTTGGAAAAGTGGTCTCCAGAAAAACGTGTGGTCCTCTGGGCAGTAGGGAAAGCATGCAGGTGTTGGGAAGGCCCTGCCCGGTGTCAGAAGCTGTAAAGCCCCATGGCTAAGGCTGAGTGAAAGACCTTGGGACCATAAGCCATTAAGGAGACAAAGCTTATGTCCCTGGAGGGGCACTGCCCCTGCCCAATTTACTTTACCCTGCTTGACCCTGAGCCTGCCCAGTTAGCCAATGATGGGCAAGATTCCTCAAGGGAGGGATGACCTCAGACAGGCATGGTCAGGAAGAGGCCCTCAGGGAAGGACTTGGGGGGCTATAGAAAAAGGGGGGATGGACCCTCGCCCCTCAGCTTTGACATAGACTGAGTCCTCATTCTGTCTGCAAGAAGTCACCTAACCTCCTGGCTGCCTAGTTCCCCTGCCTGACTGAAGCCTGAAACAATGACAGAGGGTGGTGCAGCCCTATGCTGGAAAGGGTGGGTTCCCCGGGGGCAATCAGGCCTAAGACAGAATAAAAAACCCTGTGAAACCTGCTTTGCTAAGAATGCCCTCAGTTTTCTCCTAAGGGTCTAATCATGAAATGAGTTCGTTTCCCAAAGTTTCATAGCCCTTTAGCTACTGACCCTGACTGAGAAGAAGCCCTCAGAGTTCTTTGAAAGTTACCTATTGTTTGATTCTTACTGCCTGACCTTGACTACTGAGCTTTACCTGTATTCCTGTGCAAATTGAACCCAATAAAAGCCCACTGAGGAAAAGGGTCTTAGCCCTTCTCCTTGGAGAGATCGGCCATCTTTCCTCCCCAAGTAGATCATGTCTCGGTAGACTTATTTTCATCCTTGGCAGATGGGGGGCTCTGCGGGCAAAGCTGATACAATAGCTGTCACTACACCGTCTAATAAAACAGTTTTGAATGATGTTAAGGGCAAGTATGGGCGACCAGAGACAGGTGATGGGGTGGGGGTGTGGGAGTGGGGTTGCAGGCTGAAATGACTTGTGGCTGAACTGACTTTTCAGCCAAACAGACTTATTGGCCAAATGGACTTTCTCACCAAACAGGCTTTTTGTCTAAAGAGGCTGTTGGCTGACCCGATTTAAGGCAAGGTTCAACCGGCATCGCAGCCGCAAAATAGCATGCAGTCCATTTTTTGCTACCAAAGCATTTAACCTAGTATTCACAGAGAACAGATGAATAGACAGTTCTGTTGTTCAGCACTTCCGAAAGAGACTCCTACAGAACCTCCAAAATGAACCACCATACGAATTACATGATAACCTGACCCGAATGACGCTAAAGATGCTGACTACCAACTCTTGATAAAGAATTCTTCACCCCTCAATGCAGAGGTCAGAAGCAGAAACTGGAAATGTACAAGGTTTGCACATGTAGGAGGAACCGAAAAAGGAAAAGGAAGTCCAGGTAAAGTTGAGGAAACAACAGTACATACACCGATAGCGCTGATATTTACTTTGCTTTTCCTTCTGCTCCTCTTGGTGCAGAATTCTGTATAAATTTTACCTCCACGTTGTTTAAGGAAGCTGCAACAAAGCAAAGACAAACGAATTTCAAGCACACCTTCAACTTGTCAAAGACTGACGCTACTGTGCTAGAGACAGTTCTGAGAAACGTCACATAAGACCTATCAGTGGCTCCTTTGCCCTTAACCTGAAAGCCAGTCACAAGGTAACTGGACACCCCTGAAATTTAGATGTTTTCGAATGCACTTGTAAATACCACTGCCACCCGAAGTCATTGACATTCCACTGGAATCAACCACTTTTCCTGCTGACCTGCACTGAGGTGTCATTCCCAAGAATGACCAGGAGGTGGCAGCAGAGACCGACAGTTGGAACACACTCTGCTATTGGCTTCCCACAAAGCTTCCTTTGCTTTTTACCTGAACTAGGACCCGAAAATAGTAAACGCACTCTAGACAAAGTTGAGTAAATGAGTCCATAAACATGTCTGCGGGGGCATATACATAAAATGAAAGTGCTTGTATTTTACTTCACTTTTTCTTACTTCTTCGTAGAGAAGTTTAAATAAATTTTACCTCCTCGTTGTTTACGGATTCTGCATCAGAGAAATGAAATTACAAGTGATATTCCAGCATACCTGGAACTTGTATAAACCCGACTCTATCACGCTACACAGGCAGATCCAAGAAATGTCACAGAAAATATGCTTATTGCGCTCTTGGCCGTTAATCTGGAAACCAGTGACAAGGTAAATGGCCAGCCCTGACATTTTTGTTTAATTTTTATTGTTATTCAATTACAGTTGTATGCCTTTTCTCCCCTCCCCTCCCCCCATTCCAGCTGAACAGCCCTGACATTTAGACGTTTTCAAATGCACTTCTGAATACCCCTGCTATCCAAAGTCATTCATATTCCTCTGGAATGAACCACTGATCCTGCTGACCTGTACTGAGGTGTTATTCCTGAGAATAACCACGAGATGGCAGCAAAGACCAGCATTTGGAACCCAGTGTACTAATGCCTTGGCCAAAAATTTTGTTTGCTTTTCACCATCAGATGCCATGACAGACACAATTTTCATTTTCCCCCAAACAACGGGACCGAACAACCACTGCACAGCGTTGTCACATTTGGTTCCACTTCCCTCTGCCACCTTTCAAGCTATTTCACCGTTCCATCGTCCCATAACATTGTTCTCTTTCAGACCAGAGAACTCTTCCAAGTGTCTTCTGCAGTCTTCCAGGGAATGGAAGTTTCTCTCCAATAAGAGAAATTCACAAAGACCAAACTAAAGGGTCATGCAAAGGCGCAAGCTCTGGTGAGGACTGCGGATGAATGGTGACTGCTCAGCGAGGCTGGAACAGTTTTCCCCTGGTCACCAAAGAGAAATGTGTGTGCTCCTGCCTTATCCTGAAGTTCCCCTGTCTTTCCTGACAAATTCTGGACATATTCCCTCGGGTGGCTTTCACCTGGTCTAACAGAGATCAGTACTTGTTGGGAGAAGTCCGCTGGGTTTCCGCATGGAGCTCCCACTGCAGGACATCACCTCCTTTGGATGAAGACCACCCTTTGGTGGGGCTGCTGGTGGTTCCTGGGCTTCCCTCAATATCTCCTGCTCCATATTGTTCTCAAATATCAACGGTTGATCCCCTCACACTTTGTCTTGGAAATGGAATGTTTCCCTTCCATTTCTGTAGAGAACTGCATGTGGAAATTAAGTCAAGATCGGACCCCCACCACCCAGCTTGACTTCTGTGGAACCCAAATGTCAAAGAGATTAACGTATCAAGCTGCTGCAAATGCTTTTCGATGCTTGATTGGGATACTTTGAGTATATTGCCTGTCTCCTGCATGCCATAACGTGGTCCGTCCTCTGTCAACGTCTGCCATGGATGGCTCTCCACTGCTCCTGGTCTGCCTACCCGTGGGGCAACTGCACATGAGAAATCTCCCACATGAATCTTTGCAACCCACTTCTCACATGTTCCATCAGACTCAGCGTCTTCTCTGTACACACCAAGCATCTTTTCTTGCCTTACACTTGCGCTTGTACCTTTCTGGAAATGACACAGACTGAGGGGCCAAAAATGTTCCTTATGTTCATGCATCTTCAGTGGGAAGAGGGCCACACACACATTCACCAGTTGTCATGAGGTGTTTCATCCCACGGGGATATGACAGCTGTCACGATACTGTCTAAAAGCAGTTTCAAATGACATTAAAGGCAAGTATGCGGGAACGGCGCCAGGTGACATGCTGGGGGTGATGCAGAGGTGGTGCAGTGGGGGACCGAACTGACTTTTTGGACAACCCCATTTAAAGCAAGTTTCAACCACCATCACAGCCTCTTAGTCTATACAATATGTTTTCTGCTCTAATGGCACTTGAGCTGGCATTCACAGGGAATGGATGAGGACAAAGTTCTGCTGTACAGACCTTCTCAAATAGACTCCTACAGAACCTCCAAAATGAACCACTATTTGAATTACAAAGTAACTTGACCTGAATGATGCTAAAGATGCTACGGACCAAAACCTGAGAAAGAAATTCTCACCCTTGAATGCACACATTAGAAACAGAGGCTTAAAATGCACAAGTTTTGCACCCATACAAGGAATCTAAAGTGGTAAACAAAGTCCAGGCAGAGTGGAGGAAATGAGCCTGTAGACATGTCCGGAAGGGCACATACATACAATGATGGTGCTTATATTTTACTCTTTTTTTCTTGTACCTCTTAGTGCAAAATTACGAATAAATTTTCCCTCCACGTTGTTTAAGGAAGCTGCAACACACAAAGCCAATGACAAATGATTTTGAAGCACACCTGCAACTTTTAACAACTTGATTACACTATAAAGCCAGTTCCAACCATGTCACATAAATCACGTTTATTGTTCCCTGGCCATTATTCTGGAAACCAGTCTCGAGGTAACTGGAATGTACTTACACTTAGATGTTTTGAAGTGCAGTTCTAAATACCACTGCCATCAACACTCATTGATACTCCACTGGAATCAACCACTGTTCCTGACTCAGCTAAGATGTCATTCCCCAGAACTCCCACGAGATGGCAGCAGAGACGCACACTTGGAACACTGTAGTATTTGCTGGCCAAAAGGTTCATCCAGTTTTTATGTAAAGACGCAAAGGAAGAGACGTTTTTCGTTTTCACCAATAACTGTATTGAACAATGTATTCACCGTTTTGTTCCACTGCTTTCTGCAATATTGCAGGCCTCTTCATAATTCCATCTTCCCAAAAGGTTTTAGCGTTTGGCCAAGCCAATATAAAGCCAGTTTCAACAAGCATCGCAGCATTGAAATTATATACAATGTTTCTGAAATGCTCTCATTGCACTTCAGCCAGAAATCACGACAAATGGGACTCTGGAAAGTCCTTATATCTGGTAGTTATGTAATACACTTGTAAACAACCTCAAAAGTAAAACACAATTTCAATTACAAAATAATTGAAAATGAATGGTGATAAAGATACCAGGTACCAAAACTTATGAAAAACATGTTCGCCTTTAAATTTACATTATCAGAAATAAAACCTGAAAATTTACAATTTTTGTAACCATATTAGGAACCTAAAAGAGTACATTAAATCCAGAGAAAGTAGACAAAAACATGCACATTGACATCTCTGCAAATGTATATACATAAAACAATAGTGAAACCGGAAAAGACACTGGTGTTCGGGCTGCCCGTCACTGCCAAACACAATCAGCAGCGACAGGGACTGAGTCTTTATGGCGCTTTGTTCAGACGGCCGGGGATCTGAGACCATGGCGGGTTCGCACCCTAACAGACCATGTTAAATTCCATTTTCAAATGGCCCTTTTTATCTGGAGAACAAAGTGTAGGTAAGGGGTTTGGAATTCGGGGAAAAGTTCATTGGATTACAAACAAACAAGTTCAGCATTCTCACCCTGGGCAGTGGGCATCTCACCTGGAGCGCAGGGGCTCAGACACCACCTGGAACTGGGTGCGGGCCTCCTGAGGCTCACAGGTGGAGCTGCTCCTGGTCTCCTGGAGTCACGGTGGGTCCCACCTTCAGTTCTTGGAACAAAGATTTTACATGCAGTGATTACGAAGCTTACTAGCTATTACCTAAACTGAAATTTTCCAACTCTTAAGTCCCCTATGAAAGAGCACATGAACTGCATGTCAATGACACGTGAACAAAGTGTGGACGGCACCTGATCGGCACGTGAATGATGCATGGATGGCACGCGATCAGGGTGTGAATGGCACATGATCCGCATGTGAACAGGGCATGGGCTGCACGTGAACAGGGCATGGGTGGCACGTGAATGGCACGTGGACAGAGCATGGATGGCACATAATCAGCACAAGAACGTCAGGTAATCAGTGCCCGAAAGGCACGTGAACAAGGCAAGGAGGGCACGTGATCAGCAGGAAAATGGCACGCGAACACCATGTGAATGGTATGTGATCCGCGTGTGAATGGCACGTGAATGACACGTGATCGGCATGTGAACACGGCATGGACGGCAAGCGATCAGCACATGAATGGCATGTGAACAGGGCATGGGTGGCGCGTGCTCAGCATGTGAGTGGCACGTGATCCATGCATGGACAGAATGTGAACACTGCATGAATGTGGCTTGAAGGGGGGGGCTGCTAAATGTGGCGTGAAACGGTGCTCCCTCCCCTCTCACTGGCGATCCTCACCGTTCCTCTGGGGGATTTCTCTCGTTCCATGTGGAGGCTCGTACAAGGATTTATTCCAGGTATAGATGTCCACATGCCGTTGCCGGGGCATTTAAAATTTTTCTTGTTTGCTGCTTTTCTGAAGAAATCTGCTTGATTTTTGTAAATGGGCCTTGAACCCAGTGGCTTGGGCAAAATCACGCATTAGCTGGGCAGTTTGTGGATGTTTCTGGATCTTCTCTACAGATGCCCCTGTCATCTGTCCCTCTCCGACCCTCCCTCCCACTTTAAGTTTGTGGCTGTGCGACTTGCCGGCCGATCGCTCCTGTGTGTCCCTGGGAGGCACAGTGTTGGTGAGCATCCTGGGTCCACTCTCTGGCACCGCCCACCTGGCACCCGGCACCTCTGGCCAAACTGGGAGATGTTTTGGAGGCAGCTGTGTATTCGGCACCGTTTTCCCTTTCTAATGGGGCATCTCACTTCCTTCAGCTCCTCCTGAGGTGCCGTCCAGCTGCCCGGCAGCAGCGTGCCCAGCAGGGGCTCCCTGGGCCGCTTCAGCCCAGTCTCCTCCGAGCCCTGTGTCAGGAATGCCATGCGGCCCGGCACGGCTGCTCCCCAAGGTCAGCATGCAGCCGTGCACCTCGCCCCTCAGCCTCTGCTCGGGGTGCCCCGGCGCCCCTTCCTGGAACGGCCCGGGTGCTGGGCTGAGACCCTGGGAGGTGTTTGGGAGTGGGACCCCCCTGCCAAGGGGTAACGAGGACATGGACCCCCCCCCCCCCCGGTGTGCTCCGCAGAGGGGTGTCCCCTGCAGGAGCCACTGCCTCCACATTAGGAAAAGGACCCTCTGTTTGGTAAATTATTTCAAAATCAGCCTTCCAGCTAAAAAGGTGCTTCCAGATGATTTCTTATTAAAAACCGTGATGTTACAAACAAAATAGAATTCTGCAATAACTCGACAGAGAGCAGAAGGGCCTCTCCCCGGCTGGTCCTGCAGAGCGATCTCTGTAAAAACCTTTCTGTAATTTCAGACTTTTATTTGCTCTACATCTCAGTCACTTTGGAAGCTCAGCTCGGCTCTGTTTGGGGATTTCACGAGTGTGTTTAATGCCCACGTCTGAGTGTTTCGATCCATTAACTGCACCAAGTCGAGGTGCCCCCGATGCCTGTGGATGCCCCTCAGCTCCTGGACATCCCTGCGCCCCAGGCCACCACCCACTCCTCGCTGGGGACCTCGCAGTGCGGGGAGGGGACTGTTGTATCCAGAACGCAAGCAGAAAATCAAATGGAGACGTGTGGAGTGCACTTAGATGGTACTTTATTTTTACCTGCGCAGGGGCGAACTCCCAGGGTGCCCGTTAAGGCTGCAAAGGGGAGTCGCCCCGAACGCTCACAGGCGAGCTCTTTTATACGGGGAGAAGCAAGCAAGCAAGTTACAAAAGCGGGAGTTGCGGTTATCTCTGCATAGCTCTGGGGTCAGGAGGAACTATCTGTCTGTCTCCTGTTGATAGGAACCATCTGTCTGTCCCACTTAATTTGTACCCTCAGTTTAAAGATAAGGGTCCTGACCTGAGATGAGTCTGGCACCTAAAGTTTTATGGCCCTCTAACTAATTGGCTGTAACTCAGAATGAGCCCTCTGCAAATCACGTATTGTTTACCTTTACTTTGGCTGACAATGCTGTTTCTCTCCCCTATCTATTCTGGCGACCTTCAAGAGGTTTTCTGCTTAGCAATGCTTATAATTGCCTAGCCCTCTTTCCTAGCTCTCAACAGGGACCCAGCCTGACCTCGCTTCTGTCACACGGCCCTCTCCAGGTCTCTGAGCACCACCCCCCGCCCCACCCACCCCCAGCTCCTGTTCACAGGTTCCTGACTGGGAGCACCCTGTTCTCCACGCTGCCTTCGCCATTGGACAAAGCTCAGGGCGACCCACGGTGGGGACTGTGTGCCAGACTCTTGGGCTCTGGGGGGCCGTGATGTGCCCACAGGAAGCCTCTGCTGGTCGGGCCGAGCCCCCACACCAGCTGTCCATCCTCCAAGGGGCCGCGTTCATTGCCAGAGGGGGCCTCATTCGAACAGCATGTCACCAACATGTGGATGATTCCCCGAGGGGAACGTGCACCCCAACAGTGTTCCCTACAGGGGAAGGGGGTCAGTGACCAGGCTCACATGGCCTCCCGTGCCTCCAAGGCCGCTTGCTGAAGGCTGGTCCATGGGAGTCCGTGGCCTGAGCTCAGACCGCCACACACAGGAGACACCGTCTCCCCAGAGCCACCTCCATGGACACACACCGGGTGCCTGTCCTGACCAGCTGGGAGTCTGCCAGATCCGACCTGACCCTCGGCGAGCCGCAGTCACCCAGCCAAGGACAGTGGCTCCCCCTTAATGTCACATCTGCATGGGATTCCATCCAGAAAACATCACAAGTGGGAAATAATTCTAAAACAAATGCTCCTCAGCAGTTCCACAACCAGCCAGCCAACCCTGGGGATGACAACGAGAGGTATTGTTAGTTATTGTTTATTATTATTACCATTATTACTATTACTGCAATAGGACAAACCCAGGGCCCCAAAGCTCAGGCAACCCGGCCTCCTTCAGCCCCGGGAAGAGACCTGCTGTGTGTGCACCCCGTTCTGCAGGGGGGTGTGGGGAGGTGTCCTGGACAGGACGGGCCCAGTAGTCCCCGTCTCAGCATGCTCTCTCCAATGCCATCCTCCCGCCCTCCCCACGTGGTGGCAAATCGCTGCTTAAAAAAAAGAAAATCCCCAATCCCGGATGTTTTGCGGGAGGCAGTGGAGTGAACTGTTCAGCCTGGCCCTGAGCACGGGTGCAGGTCCCTCATAGATGCTGTACTGGTACAGACCAGAATGCTGTCTGCTCAAGTTCACTACCGTTTCTCCTACTCACAAACCCAACCACAAAAGGACTATTTCATCATCTTCACCCTTCTTGCTCCCAGAGACTGGTTCCCTGGGGTTTAACAGACAGAAGTTCTTAGAGCCATCGAAGCAGAAAGACAACCACTGGGGAGAAAACCAGGGTTGGGGGGAGTTCTGCAGGAATATGTTCCAAATGGATGCAGGTCTCCTTGGCGTCCAGAGGCTGGGTCTGCATCAGGGCCGCAGCTGCACCCTGGGCATGGGGAGGGGAGGGCGCTGCCCAAGATGGGGGGTGGGGGGCACTTCAGTGTCACTACGAGTTACCAGGGTGGGAGAGGGCCTCCGTGGTGCCAAAGGGCAGGCACTGCCTTCCCCGGTGAATCTGCCTGGAGGGAGGGAAGAGACGGAGATAATTAGGGTTTTTTCATGGAAATCAGCATTTATCAGAAATCAAAGACCGAGGATTCTGCACCATCTAAATGGGCTTCGGCCAGAGAACTAAAACATAAAAGACCATCGGTCCCCACAGCCCCCCGCAAAAGCAATTAAATTGTTCACCAAAGGGCTGTGGGCCATCCACGCCACCTGCTTCCTGGGTTCACCAGGGTGGTGCAGATGCCTGAAACTGGACAAAGATGTGGAGTTCTGGGGCCTCCCTGAAGGCCACGGAAAAGGAGCCGAGCCCTGTGTGCCTCCTGGGTGCCGGACCTCCCAGGGGATCACAAACCAGGTGGGAGTGGCCTTTCATCCCAGCTCTGCCACAGTTTGCGCAGCTGCACCGTGGAGCCAGGGAGTGAGTGCCCTGAGCTTTTCACTCTGGGGTGGAAGAGTTTAAGGAAAATGCTGTGGGGGTGGGTTGAAGTCGGAGGTAAAAAGGGCTTGTGTTTTAAAAAATCCTCAGCACTGTCCAGTGAGGAGAAAGAGGCAGACCAGCCACAAGGAGCACCCCCATCCCTGTGTTTATACCCGTCCTGGGGAGCAGCAGGGTCCCCGAGAAGGGGAAGAGCCAGCACGCCAGGGCTGCAGTTCCTGAGCCTGAAGACTGGCCCCTGAGGTGATAAGCCCTCACCATGAGTCTACTGGAACCTCAGACCCGGTGTCCAGGGCCCATGGTCCACTTCAGGCAGTCCGCTGAAGGAGAGGCTGTGGCAGGAGAGGCCTGGGCACAGTGAGAACTCACAGGGGCCTGGAGGGGACCTGTCCCGCCTTCTCCCACAGGCTGGGAGTTTCCACATCGTTTCCGAGTAAAAGCTCAGAAGTATGACCTGTGTCCGTTCTCCTTGTGAATTCTGATCGTCCAGAGAAAGGGGAGCCCTCCTTGCTGTAACCCCACAAGGGGCCCCACAACCAGCTGCATCACTGGTCCAGGAAGCCCCCCACGGGAGCCTTCCCCTGAGAAGGACTAATTGCTGACCTCCCCTTCTTCCTCTGGCTCCACGTGCGTACTGGTGTGTCTGAGAGCCCTGGCCACACGGGTCGTGCACTCGAGTCAGGGACTGACTTTCCCCATTGCGCTGCCCCTTGCAGACTGCCTGGCAGGGTGTAGGGGGCTGCACTGCTGGCGACCTGGGCCCGGGGCTGCCCTGGTTGGGACTCAGTTTCCTCCTCTGCGCAACGAAGGGGGGGGGCCTGCAACTTCGGGAACCCCGCCCAAACGGGAGCGCCTTCAGGACGCCCAGGCTCTCTGTGGTCCCTGCCCCCTGGGGAGGAAGTGGGGCGGACAGGGGTGTGAGCCTGTGAAGCGGGCTATAGAAAAAATATTGAAGTATAACATACAGAAAAGTACACAAGTCCTAAGTGTACGGATGCATAAAAAGTGACCGCAGTCATGTAGCCAACAATCAGGTCAAGAAATAGGAATTCATGAAAAAAAATACTAACTCAGGGTAAAAATAAGCCAGAGTAATGGGTAACTTTGGGAGTTATCATCTGGGATGCGACACATCTGCTGGGGTGTTCAAAATGTTCTACATCTTGATCTGAATGATGGTTATCATGATGGTTTACGTATATAAATATCATCTTGTACTTTTAAGATCTGTGCGTTTTCTCTACTTATTATAATTCAGTAAAAAATAAAATTTATTAAAGGAAAAAAAAAAAGGAAACAGCTCCGCCTGCTCCCTCAGTAGGTGAGAGGGGACAGAACAGCGGGGGACCATCATCATTCCCAGAGAGAAGCCAAGGGTCTGGCGGCAGCGGCAGAGATTCTGGGGGGGCTCTGCCCTGCTCCTCACAAGTGTGTGGTGCCCATGCCCATGCCTCCCCCGCCTCAGGCCCCGGGGACCCCGAGCTCGAGGGCCAGTGAGGAGGGGGCCGCGGCGGAGCTGGGGGCTGGCCATGGTGTGACTGCCGCATTTGCCAACCTGACCCCATGGCCCTCGTCTGCTCCCCTGGGGTCTTTGGTTTAGATGAGACCATGTGGTTGGAGGCACAACTGCCCACCGTCCCCAGCCTCACATGGAGGAGCTGCTCATGTGGCTGCTGGGGGTCCAGAAAATTCAATCCTCCCCCAAATCATCGCAGCCAAGTCCTTGTGAGCAGGCTGCTCCTGCCAGGGCGGGGGGCTGCTGTAGGACCCAGCAGCCAGGGGATAGGTTCTTCTTCTCCAGGAAGCCAGAGAACAGAAGGAGCTAAACAGACAGCCCGGCTCCCACAAGAGCAAAGCCACAGCAGGGGCCACACCAGCTGGTGCTGTCCCCACCCTGGCCCTCAGGCCTGCTGGCAGCCCTGCCCCATGAGGCTCAGCCACCAGGCCCACTCAGCAGCTGGATTCTGGCCCAAGAGGGTCTCCATCTCCCCCCACCCCAGGGTACATTTCCTCTTCACTGTGTCCCTTGGGTCTCTCCCTGGAACACAAAGGCCTGGATGCCTCCAACTTCTCCCCAGGGGGTAATCTTTACCAGTGCCCCAGGAGGTCAGCTGTTTTCCAGGAGCCAGGACAGGCCTTATCTGTAGTTTCTGAAACAAAACCTTTAACATATACATTACTTGCTAGGCTATAACTTTTAACCTTAAACTAAAATTTTCCAACTCTTGAGTCCCCTGTCATTAGCAGTTTCTTTTTAATTCTTGGAATACAATTTTGAATAAATTTTTTTCTCACTGTTTAAGTAAGTGGCAACAAAAAAATAAATTACAAATGCTTTTCAAGCACACTTGGAACATTTTTACAACTGACTATAGTAAGCTAGAAAGCAGGTTCCAACAAATGTCTCATAAAGTATGTTTATTGCACTCTTTGCCATTCATCTGGAAACCAGTCACAAGGTAAATGTAGAAAGTCCGTACATTTAGATGTTTTAAAATACACTTTTAAATAACTGTTCAAAATTAATCACAGTCAGAGTTGGAAAATAATGAGCATACAAAAATAATAAAACCACTGCATACCAGAGCAAGTTCTGTTTTCCAAAATGGTAAAGGCTTCAAACTCAGTGGTTCTCAACCAAAGGTGATTTCTGCCCCCAAGGGGGCTTGAGGCAATGTGCCGAGCCATTTTAGACTGTCCTGAGGGGAAGGGAAGCCAGGGTGTGGGCAGTGAATAGAGGTACAGGATGCTGATAAGCACCTACAATGCAGAGGACCATCCCCCAGGAGAATGAATTATGTGGCCAAAAAGGTCCACAGTGCTGAGAGTGACAAACCCTGCTCTGTATCCTGAAGAGTCCCTTAGAATACAAACAGCATGTCCCTCTGCATCCTACATGGGAAATGCTGCCTTTCTTGGAACAGGCAGCATGGAAGCTGAAACTCACAGAACAAAAAATACCAGCCATCTTGCAAATATTGGGGAGAAGTGTCCCAAGTTGAGAAGACACCTGGAAAAGGTCAGGAGACAAAGGAAGATCTGACGACTTAGGAGACTGAGTCACACTGTGATAAAACTGAGTCAGCATCTGAGGATCCCTGCTCCTTTTCATTCCTCATAAGTCACATTAATAACTGTTTCATAATGTCACTTAGAACAAAGAATCTTGCTCTGTTAGATGCCAGAATTCACCATCTAAAGTTTTCCTCTTTGAAAACGTGAACATTTGCTACCTTGTGTGTTCCTTGGATTACCAAGTCAGGGGCACATCTCTGCTAACAAAACACTTGAGATTTCTAGAACACCATGCTTGCTTCCAGGCTGTACAGTCCCTTAAAATACTAAGAATGATGCTGCTCTTTTATTTAGTCATTAATATATCTAGGACTAACAAAAAGAATTTTTCTAGCTCCTCACATTACCTCACATCTTTCTATTTCCTTTCAAGCTTTAACTATTTCTATGTCATATACAGCTACCAAAATGGAATAATCATTACTGCGGGAGAGCAAGTTTACCTTCATAACACATGAGAATCAACGGAAAAGTATCACATATGGAATTTAGTGCAGTGATGGGGAAATAACATGCAGAAATAAACACGTAGAAATAGTAAATTAAAGATACAATTTTTTAAGGACTCAATAGCAACAAAACAGGTTTAAAAAGAACCACTCGGAATACACTTAACAATGATGTACAGGATCTGTATGAGCGAAATTGGAAACTGCTCCCCCAAAACAGAAACTGTAACAAAGGAAAGCTATCTGTTCTTGGATTAAAAATTGGGTATCATTGTATACCCACTTACCAAAGTTGTCTATAAACATCATATAATCTAGATTAATATAGGAAAGTGGTACCACAGGAAGTGGTCCCTTAAATCAGGACCCAAGATGAGTACCCAGGAAGAGTCTGGCCCCCCTTTTCTGCTGCCTACAGGGTGGCTGTATCTGGCCCCAGTCCCCTCACCTCATACCTCCCCACAGCTCACCTCCTGTACCTGGATTGCATTGCTTGCATCACATTTGGCCAGGAGCATCACCTCGTGACAGCAGAGACCCACAGACAGCAACAGCGCCTAACCTTGGGTCAGCGTGGATGCTCATCTCTGATCCAGAACTGCCAGCCCCTCAGGCCTGCCAGCCTAAATTGGCCTCCCACCCAGCCCCACCCACATCTCTGTCCTGGTTACCCCTCTCACCTCCAGCCCAGTTCTGCCTCTGACCTCAGACAGGCCCCGCCCCTCATCTGTAGGTTTGATTTTTAGTGGTCCACTTAAACAAAATCAGTCAGGAATCGACTATACCTGTGGACAGACATAAATGATGTATACTTTATAAAATTATAGAGTACTCTGAAAAAGTTCAGATAATAAAAGGGAAAGACACAAAGTGTGAGAAAATATGAATTACCTAATACATAGGATACAAAAAGACAGAAAGTGAAAGAATGGGAACAGATACACAGGATGGTGCAAAAGCAGCTTTACAGTTGTTCACATGGAAAATGATATCATAATTATTAAATAATAAGACAACGATAAACTTTGTTTCTCGTACTCACAACTCTGACCCTATTTTTCTCCCATCCTGTATTATGCAAACATAAACCACATGAAAATTACATAATAACATGCAGTGGACCTCAAGGTAAACAGAATAGGTAGAGAGGAAGAGCACTTTATATCAATAGGTTTAATTTACCAGGAAGATCCAAATTCACCATGTACTTGATATCATAAACTTAAATTATATAGAACAGAGACACAAAAATATTTATAATCATACTAGATTTAACAAACCTCTCTTGTCAGGAATAGAGCATTCCTTTCACAAACAAGAGAGCACCTCAAAAAATTCAGTAAGGATGTAAGAAACACCATGAGCAGCAAACTGGATTCAGCATTCACAGACAACCGAGTATACACAACTTTTCCTGCTCACCTGCACAAAGGTGATATTTCCAAAACGAAGAGATGCATGCTTGGGAGATTTTTTTATACCCACCATATTGTTATGAGGCCAGTGTCAATGAAAATTCGGACTGAAATTAGATGAAGTATGTTTCTTGCTCACATTGTAGATAATCTAGAAATCATTTGTAAAAGGTAACTAGAAAGTTCTTACATTTAAAATTGATGAAATACATTTCTAAATAACCCTCAAAATAAGTCACAATTGGAGTTAAAAAATAATTGGAACTGAATAATAATAAAAACAATACATCAAAAACATATGGGAAAAGTAGTGATGAACCAGCAGACTAGGGGGAGACAGCTGAAAATTCACATGTTCTGCATCCATATTACAAACCCAGAATAATAAATTACATCCAGAGTAAGTAGAAGAATGGAAATAGGCAAGGAGAGAAGTCTGAAGGGTATATACTTAAAACAATAGCAGTTATTGGCAGTTTTCATAGAATTTTGAATTAATTTTCACTTTTCTGGATAATTTAAATAATCTGTAACAACAAAAAAAGTCATCCTCACTTTGGGTTAAAAAAATATGAGGGAAAAACATGGCAAAATTTAACAATAAAAATAACCTAGACTGCTGTGGTGACACCACCAGAAGCCTTTTCTCTGCTCACCCAGCCCTATGTCCGCACTCAGAGGGGCCCATTCTCCAAAGTGCGTTTCTTTGTGTGCAAATGCAGCCGAGCAGAGAGGAAATGACAGGACCAGAGCAGAAAGAGCAGCACAACCTCAGGGGAACGTGCTCTGGGGCTGACTCACTGCAGGGCCTGCTCAACCCTGCTGCTTCACAACTAAGCAGCAACACTTTTCACCTGAACCACAAAGGTGCTGCTTCATGAGTCACCTGGAACAACACTGGGATTCCTCTCAGCCATGATGCACTCACTGCTATTCGGTACCAAAATGGAGCAACTCCAAAAAACAACGGTCCCTTCTTTCCCACACCCCAACACTGGAACACATACTGACATTGAATTGGGATCAATTACCATTAGTTGATAGAGGGAACAATTCCTTGTATGTGAAATGTAACCCAGAACACTTTTGGAAAAGGCAGTGTGAGCTGGGTGTGACACAAAGGACAAAAGACAAAGGACCACTTCTCCGAGGGGTGTAATGTGCCCAAAAAGGCAACAGGAGCATCTGTGGCAAGGACTCGGGCTATCCCCAGGAGTCATCTAGGGCCCAGGCGCCCTCTGTTGCCTGGAGAATGCCCAACCGATCCTTAACCACCACAGGACACCTGTATCCCACGATAAGCGGCCCTCTGCCTCCATGGGGCTTGGACCCAGGGGGCCGCGGTGCGAGCAACTGGCCTACATTGTGGCAAACGCGAAGACCCATCCGTCCATTCCCCCCACACTGCGAAGATGCCCCTGTTCTTCCATCCGTAAAGGGGACCTCCTTTACGGATGGAAGAACAGGGGGGAGGCTCCGAGGAGATGGCTTTTGTCGGAGCCGAGGCTGGCTGGTTTCGGGCCAAGACGCGGAGCCGGGAGGCGCAGGCAGGCCTCCCCACTACAAGCCTCCCTGGGGGCAACACGCTCCACCCTTGAGATATCAGGCCAGGTTCACAGCGTCCCTGGGCTCCTGTCCCGGTAACTGGAAGCCCTCCCTGCCACTTCCAGGACCTCGCATTTTCCTGCGGACCACACTTCCCAGCAGGTCTCCCACTCCAGCAGAGGCAGAGCACCCAGGGAAGACCTGGGGACCTGGGGCCCTGGCAGGGGGCCAGACATGTTTCCGCGCCAGGTGCAGCGGGTCAGGGCGGGCAGGACACACACCCACGGATGTGTTCTCCCTTGGGGACTCAGGCCTACACCCCACCTGGGTGGGTAAGGTTCTTGCTTTGCCTCAAACTGCCCTACCCTGCCTTGAGGCGCCAACTTGGACCCAGCGGCTTCAAGTCTCTAAAGTCTGGGCTAAAATAAGCCAGAAGGCACTGTGACCCCTACCCCAGTCCCCCAGCGCTCGTACCCCCCCTCTCCCTGAACGCAGCGGAGGCCTCCTGTCCTTGGTGTCCGCAAAGGCATTCACCTGGAGCGAACCTGGGCCCCGATGACCAGTGAAATATAGAATCAGACCTAATGGGTATTTGCCTTTCGCTGAATCCCAGGACGGAACAAATGTCACGTCTGTCTGTTGGTCAGGTGTGAGAAAGGAAAACTGCATACAAATATATTTCTTCTCCTATCCCCAGATATTTCTCCTCATGGTAAGTTTATATTTCACTGAATGCCTTTCAGTTTGAAAGTTAAAAGAAAGTCAGTTCTCAGTGTGCAAGTGATATTCAAGCATTCTCTATTATCTTATATATAATAACGAATGGAAACATTAAATATGGTGGCAGAGGAACAAAGTTTTTCCAGTGTTGTTTCCTCATTTCCTCTTGTTCTCTCCCTTGAAAAACACACATTTCCATTCGATGAGAAATATTTCCAGTCAGGAGGTGAGTGTAAAAAATGTTTTTCTCCATGTTTTCTATGCACATGATACATACAATTCTTTTTCAAAATAATGTTAATTTCTTTCTGAAAGAGTGCATGTGTAGACCTATAAAAAGAATTATGTACGTGTGTATATATCATTCCCATACTTCTCTCACAGAAAGCATGTGCTTAGATTCTAAAGTGGGTTACCTGGTAGATACGATTTGAATTATACTCTCAATCAATGGATAAGACTCCAAGGACCTGATCTATCCTTTCTTTTGCAATATTATTACAATTCATGAAAGCATCAAGTACACTGAAATTTTGATAAATGGAGTGTTAACGCTGTTTCTCCCCTTGGAGTCACAGCATAGTTCCCAGCAGTCATAGTTGCTTCTCACAATTGCCTCTCTCATCGCCATGGATGATGTGTATTTACATCGGAATCTCATTCACTCAGAGCAGAAGTGCTACACTTTCTTCCAAGGTACTTGGATTCCATTACCTGGCCTCCACAAGGAACTCAGTGAACTGACCCATTTTGCCAGTGACTGTGGCCCAGTTACCTGAATAAGACCAATTCTCAGTGGAGATCCAGGAACTGTGTGGACAATGTCCCGGAAATACCTTCTCGAATATTTCAGAGCATGACACAGGAACGGGAGCCAGGACACAATGTGTTCTTCCTGTGGGTAGAGTTCTGTGGTGGGTTTAGTGAGGAGGGAAGGGAACACTGCCAATTATTGGCCAAGTTGTTTTGAAGGGACTAGTTTTTAATGTACATTTTGGGGGTTGTTTCTGCTAATACAGTTGTTCACACCTCTTCACCCTTTGCTCTCCTGCACCCAGCTGCCGCTCCTCTTCCCTCTGGCCATCCCTCCATTGTGATCCGTGTCCAAGGATCCTGAACAGCTGTCCTTCCAGTAATCCCTTCACCTTCTTCTTCCATTCACCCAGCCGCTTCCCTTGCGACAACCCCCATTCTGTTTCACGTATCATCCCTGTTTCTACTTTGTTTGTTAGGTTATAGAACTCATTGGATTCAACACGTGCCTATTTTGAAGTCTTTAATGTCCATTTCAAATGGTAGATATCGTTTCAAAATACATGGATTAGTTAAGATCTTTTGGAAAATATAATTAGACACATTACCCTTCAAAATATAATTCATGTAGTCAGACGCTTTGACTCTTAATTGAGCCTTTAATTCCACTCAGGAGATTGGTTACCCTTTGCTGTCAGCATTAATCCTATAAAATTCACAAAAAAAAAAGAAAAAGCAGCGCGGGGGAGGGGCGCTAAATAGTATTTCTCACTCAACACCTGCCTTATTTCACTTAGCATAATGCCCACAACTTTCATCCATGCCATTGCACAGGATATTAGCTCCTTCTTTCTCTCTGCTGCGTAAAATTCCATTGTCTAAAAGTACCATACTTTTTGGATCCTCTCATTAACTGATGGGCACTTAAGTTACTTCCAGTACTTGGTTATTGGAAATTGTGTTGCTATGAACATTGGGGTGCAGAGGATCTCACGTTGAACTGGAACATAATCAAGAAAAGAAAAAGCAAACAAAATATAACCAGAGATATTGAAATTAAGAACATTGTAACAGTAGCCACAGAGCATTGGGACGCCATAGGGGGGACAGTACTCTATAGGAGCTACTATATAGGACACAAGGATAAATTTAAAGGGGAGGTTAGAGGGGAGTAGTGAGGTGGGATTTGCCCGGGGTGGGGGAGCGAACAGGAGATAACCCAGACAATTGTAACTGAATAAAATAAATTAATTAATTTTTAAAATGAGGGTTTAAATCAGTTGGTTTTTCCACATAAACTTTTCTGCACATCCCAGGTCTCTACTCCCAGCTCTCAGACACAAATGCACATGTGAGACTCAGTTCTATTTCTACATGGGCCCTGTCAAAGTAACACATGTTTTTACCATTTACTTTACCTCCCGTGGATCAGTTGTTGCATCTGTTCATTTGCAATTCATAAGGAAGTCAAATCCTCCACACACTTGACTCCCTCCTGGTAGAACAGAAACCACAGAACATCACAGATTAGACTATGAGGTTCTGGCAGAAGGCATCTAGAAAGGAAACACCTGCAAACCAGCTGCACTACCATGAATCCAGGGATGGAACTGGAAGCTAGTGATCGTCTTAGCCAAAATATGTGCACTGCAAACCCCTTGGCTGAAGCTACGAGACCGAAATTTGTAAGTAAAGTTCACCTCTGATCACCTGGTCGTGTCTGCCTGAAGTGCTGTGCAGAAAAGAATGGGACAACAAAGGAATGCTCCCCGCTGTGCACCCTTGATAACATGCCTCCCAACCAAGCTCACCCTGTTTGTTGAGACGCCTCTGTCCGGACCTTCTCTTTCCAACAGCTGTAGTGAAGGGAAAATTCTGCTGTCCTGAAGGTGCTTTTTGGGATAGGAATCGTAAGCTATTTATCAAGAAAAAAACCACTCTCGGAACCGTGGGTCTTCCTCTCTTTCCTGCCCTAGAGACTCAGACAGAGAAACTGCTGAATATCCTCAGGCTAATGGAACTAAGTGTGAAGAGTAGACCGCTTAAGGCATGTCCACATAGCTCAGTACCTGCTGCGTCCCATTGTTGCGGAGTCACCCAGAACTAATGCCCTGGCCTGTGTGCTTGGCGCTTCCTCAACTGCTTGTAAATCACTCTTTCACATTCCTCAAAATCTAGTACCATGTTACCCTGCCTTTTCTTCTTTGTCCAAAATGTCCCAGCCACCCGGTGTTGCCTCACTGTCCTTGGAATTCCCGTGGATGTGTCATGCTGGTGTGAATTACCCATGAACGTCTATTGAACTTACATTTTCTCCTATCAGCCAACCTCTATCAATTCTGTTATTAGCCCAGCCTGAAGAACTTAAAAGGAGGAAGGAAAAGCATTAAACATTTTCAGCCCCCACAGTAGTTTATCCCAATCTATCTTTGCATATATTTAATGCATGGAAATAGATTTACTTATATGTCCATAGATTCTTATTAAATTATAAACAGCATATGTTAATAATACCTACATTTAATGAGTGTAGTGTCCTGGGTTTTTCGGTGTTTTTTTTTTCCTATTTCTGCAAATCTCTTTATTTGCTAGCTTAAGGAAGACAGAGGCGTTCTTATGTCCGCTCCTTTCTACAAACTACTGGAAGATATTGTTTGGGTTGAAGGAAATGATGAAAAGATGGCCTCACTCAGACATAGAGTTCAAAAAGGGACCACACAGAATGCCTGTAGGGTCCCAAGGTCCTGAAAAGGCTGTTAGATGCCTCTTTCTCATGACACCAATGAGCAATCCTGCAAGGAATCAGCACCCTAATGTTATGAAAGCAGAATTTGAAAAATCTCTCCTGTCAGTCAGGTCATCAGGATCTTCCCCTTTCACATAGCTCTAAATCCTCTCTCACGTGGATGCTCAAAGTTCCTGCCCACCTGGTATTTGAGTTTAGCCACTCTTGCCTTTTGAATTCTGACCCTCTCACTCCTTGGCGCTGATTACTTAATTGTTCTTACTCATTTACAATGTTGACCTGTAGCATGGCGCATCTTTGTGGATTCTCAGGGTATAAATACACCAATGGAATTGATGGACCAACAGGCAGTTCCATTACCTGAAGAAATGCAAACATGTTTTCCACCGTGACTTCCCCATTCTGCATTCCCACCCACAGGGCAAAATGGTTGCCTTTGTTTTCAAACCCTGCCAGCATTTGTGCCAATTAGATGTATTCAATGATGGCCATTTTCACCTTGTGAGGTTATATCTCATTGTGGTTTTCATTGGCGTCTCTCTCGTCTGTCTTCCTGGTGTTCCTAACCCCTTTCCTTCACCACCCAACCTTTGCCTCCAACATTTAGCCTAGCAGGCAGGCAGCAGGACCCAAACTGCTGCTCAGTCGCAGGAGTGCTCTACTGACAAGGGAGTGAGGACACTCCCTCATAGAGAAAAGATTTAAACAAAGAAAGGAAACTTTCCTATCCTGCTATTTTTTAATTGCGCTTACTGGGGGGTGACACCGGTTAGTGAAATTATGCAGGTTTGTGTTGCACCCACTGACTTTAGAAACAGATGTTCGGAGACTTTCAGGACGTTTACAGAGATGTTACTTTAATGGCCAACTCTTTTAAACTGCGCAGGGGCGGACTCTCCATGTGTCCTGGAGACACGGTGCTCTGAAGAGCTGCAGATGAGAGCCACGCCTAACGCTCACAGGCTAGCTCTTTTATACTGTGAGAAGCAAGCAAGCAAGTTACAAAAGCGGGAGTTGCTGTTATCTCTGCATAGCTCTGAGCTCTGGAGGAGTTTTGCTCTGGGTTCAGGAGGAACTATCTGTCCGTCTCCTGTTGATAAGCTTATTTTGGATGAGGATTTGTTTCTCTTCCTTATCCATTCTAGTGACCTTCAAGAGGTTTTCTGTTCAGCAATGCTTATAATAGTCTAGCCCTCTTTCCTAGATATCAAAAGTTTGCAGCATGGGAGTCTACACTTCATCCTTTGCATATTGTATTGTGTGTTCACCACCCCATTCAAGTCTGCTTCTGGCAGCACCCGCTGTCCCCCTTCACGCCCTTCTATTGCACCGCCCCACCCCTTTTCCCTTGGTCTTCTCCATACTGTTATCTGGGAAGGTCTTTTCTTACTCCCTTCCGGTTTCCCACCTAGCCTGCACCCCATACCCCCTCTGACAGCTGGCTGCCAGCTCTCTAGGAGCCTCTCCCCATTTTCCTTGTTACTTCAGTTTGTTCATTAGATGCTCCTTATGACAGAGATCCTATGGTATTTATTTGTCGTCCTCTGACTGGCTTATTTCACGGAGCCTAAGGTTTTTCAGGTCCATCCACACTGTCACAAAGGGACAGATTTCCATGTACTATTTATTCCATTGTGTGCACATACCACAGTTCTTTTATCCACTCATCTACTCACGGGCACTTGGGCAGCCTGTACAAGTGTTCTATTGTCAATAAGCATGACCTGAGAATGGGGATATAGCCCAGACTGTGGAGGGTGGCAGACGGGTCAAAAAGGCGGGCAGTGTAGTGTGGGGGGGTGGGGGAGTCTTTTCTTGGAAGAAAAGACTTCGTTTTCTTTTGTGACATCTCCTCATCCACTTAATGTTTCTACAGTTAAATGTGGGCCTGAAAGAAGAGGCTGTGGCTTACCTTCCATGTCGGTCCAAGCAAAAACCCTGAAGACACAGGTACCTCAGTATGAACCAGATACCTAATGATCTTCCTATTCTTCATCCAGTGTTTGCCCCACCTTGGGCGTGCTAAAGGACGCCTGCTAATCCCACCACCCCCTTGTTCTTGCTTTCCCATCCTGAAGCAGGAAAGAAGTGTTTCAGTCAAATATTTATTACTACTAGCCTCTCTCAAAATACCCCGTCTCCCAACCTTGCCCTTCCCCCAAACACCGCTTCCCACCAGGCCTCCACACACCCTCATAGGCAGATGTGAGAAGGGAAAGGATTCCTCCCAGAAAGCAATCAAAGAAGAGCCCATTCAACAGCCAGGTGTTTTATTGAGGTGAGGGGTTATCATTTGCCCCTCCCTCACATAGCATACTTCTTGGTCCAAGCTCGCGCCATGGTATCATATGCCTTCCTGTCCTTTAGGTACATTCTCCCAATGGATGGAACAAAGGCATGGTTGGGGTTGGGGTCACATAGCAAGGAGCTGATGGACAGCAAGAGTTTGGATATGGTCATTATAGGAGACCACTGGGACCTGAGAATATCGACACAGATATATCCCTTTCGGTTGATATTGGGGTGGTAGATCGGGGTGGTGAAGGAAATCGCCGGAGGCCTGAAGGGGTAATTTCGAGGGAATTGTATGTTTAGGCAGAACACCCCTCCCTCATAGGGGCTGTCCGGGGGTCCCATGATGGTCCCCTTCCATTGGAACATGTTGTCATCCACTGGCCCTGCAGAGCACATGGGCGGGGGATCGATCGTGATGTTCGCCAGTTCCTTGTGCAGTCGCCTCAGCGCCGTGGATGTGTCCCAGGCAGCGGGGATGGACTGGATATCCTGACAGGGACCAAGGGGGAAGCACGGGTAAGGGGGACCATGGGTTAGGGCGGGCGTGGCTTCTGGGGAAGATGGTTGGAGGGTCAGCCACCCCCCAGGTCGGCGGGTAAGAAGTTGGAACCTGGCTGTGGCGTGTATGGTGGGGGCGGGGGGCAGGGAGAGTTGGGGACTCACTTGGAACAGCAGGACCTGAGAGGCTACTGCTCACCTGTGCGCCGCTGTTCCCTGGCTCCTCAATCCTAGGCTCCTGCACCTCCTCCTCCTGCACCTCTTGCTCCTCCACCCCTGGCTCTTCCATCTCCTTGTCCTCCACTGCTGTCTGCTGCTCAGAGCCTATAGCCCAAGGCTGCGCTGCCTGCGGGGATACTCCGCCTTCCTGCCACAGGGCCAGCCGCTCCTGAAGGCCTGCCCCAACAGTTCCTGCTGGCCGGCCCCAAGGGACCCTGTGTTCCCATGGCAGGAGGGAATATGCACTGTGACGTCACAAGGGACAGCTGACCAATCAGCAACTCAGTGGGCGCGTGGCCAGGGGAGACAGATGGCCTCCATCACAGGGAGTATTAGTATAGCAACAATTTTATAGGAATAATAGTGTAGCAACATATTAGAGTTTTGTATGCAATAAAGAAATAAACAGAGAAACAAACAAGTAAATAGTGAACTTGTATGAAACAAATGGTTCTAATCCTCTGTAAAGAAAAAGGAAGCATATCAAGAAAGGGAGCCCCTGGGATATTTTACCACAAAGGGAGGATTACACAGGAAAATGCACTACAGTCTTGGCTGTCTTTTTGCTCCTGGTCACCCTGCTGATCGGTGTTCTCCTGGGCACACCGCGTTTCCAAGTTGAAGTGCAGGACTTAACGCCAGCTCCTAGGAGATACTTCAGGAGTTTCTGTGGTACTTCTCTTGATACTTCTGTGGTCAGAATCAAGAGCTTGTTTCTCACACATGACAAATGCATAGGGGTGAGATTTCACGAGAAAACAACAAGTGTCAGAGTGTACTGAAGGGCAACGTATTTTGGCCACTCTCCTCAAGATTCTCAGCATATCTACTCCCCATCTGTGCTGCTGACTGCAGTGTGAAATGCCAGGGGCAGGGAAGAGTAGCTTAGCTCCACCAGTAGATGTTCAAAATGACCAGAAGCTTCTATGCCCACCATTAATCTCCTTAGATACCCCCTGTGGAGCCATGGCTGCTCTTCTGCAACACTGCGAGTTTCATTGAACTGTTTGGGACATTTCTTTCAACCCAATGTCATTGGCTGAATTTCTTGGAACCTATATAACGTGTGGAGAAATGGTGGAGGGCTCAAGGATTTTTACTCTTGGTCCCAGCACTCGCGGGAGAGTGAGATTTAGATGCATTTAATTCCTGTAGTGATCACCACTAATTTACTGATCAAGGTTGTGTGCTCTATGTTAGGTGTAAACATAAATACGATATGATCTCTGAGTCAAAGGCATTCGTGGTCTGATACAGGAAGAGGGAAATACATTGACATGTATTTACATCATTAACATCGCACGCTATATATACAGCAATAAAAACATATTTGTGGATCCCGGGCTACTGGAAAGACAAGGATGAAAGGTGACTCTTCAGAGGGACTTCTATCTGAGCTGAGTCAGGCATGAGCACTGTCAGTTCATGGGGGGCGGAGGGTAAGCAGGCTTTCAGATGGGAAAAGGGCGGGTAGGAATAATGGCAGATCATAACGGAGCCAGGGGAATAAGCAGATGTGAAAGGCCTGATGCGACAGAAAGCATGACCATTTCCAGGAAGGAAATGCATTTTGCAAAGGGTTAGGTGTTCAATTCCTAGTCAAGGCACATGGCTGGGTTGTGGGCTGTGTCCTCACTAGGGGGCGCCTGAGAGGCCACCATGCCTTGGTGTTTCTCTCCCTCACTTCCTCTCTCTAAAGACGAGTAACTGAAATCCTTCAAACCAAATAGTGAGATAAATATCTTTTCATGTAATAATATTGAATTTAGTAGCGATAAAAGTGAATATAACCAATTATGCAACACCATAATCCCAGAGTTAACATTATGTGTTGTAAATTTTATTCAGAGAAAATGCTCCCTCTCCACTTTACCCCTTACCGCTGCGAGAACGTATTTCCCTGCTATGATGTTGACCTTGGCTATGTGACGTTCTCAATGATTGGCAAGAGGAGGACGTGATGTGTAAACGTCCAAGAAACGCTAATTACGGTCACTCCTCATTAACTTGGGACAGCTGCCTACACAAGAAATGTTCTATTGAATGGATACACATTCATTCTTGCCTTCCCTCAGAGGAAACACCTCATTCAATCCAAAGTTCTACCTTCCACCAAAATTCAAGCCAAGACAAGATGAGGAGACTCGACAAAAATCATACTTAAACTGAAGACTCAGAAGTGAGAGATATGTGTTTGCTTTAATCCATGAGATTTATGCTTTGCTTCTTCTTGAGACGAAACCTAACTAAAGTGTTTTGTTTACAAAACATGCTGCATGGCTCCATTTTCAATCCCTTTTGTGGGAGTAATAAGCAAACTGATGCAGACAATTAATGCTTCAGTAGGTGGCATAGTTTTCCTTTTTGGCCGACAATAAGGGGAAGCAACTACAAAGCTGCTGTTGACACTTCTCACGTGGCTTAACTGTACTGGTTGTGGTCCCTTGGCTTCCCTACAGGTCTCAAGATGGCTGTTCTAACCCACATACAGCATCAGCATTCCATGCTGTCGAATGGGAGTCAAGAAAGTGGTGGCACCTTGGCTTTCCTTTTTAACGGATAAAGAAACAGTTTTTCCAAAGGTGACCCTGGCAGACTGCGTTCTGTGCCCTGAGTTGCAGACCGGGATCACATGGCCCCTCACATCTATAATGCAGACCATGAAAGGGAGAAACACTTGGCCCTGATTGGGATAGATAAAATGCAACTCGGTGCTGAAGACTTTTAAAGTGCTTTCCCCACGAAAAACATGCCTTCTGACAGCAATAAAGAAGGGAAGTGGTGATGGTGAATATTGAAGGGGCAAGTAACAATGATTTCCCTTGTTAGAATTAGTTCTTATATCCTTTAATTCTTCCTCTCCCAATCTACTGTCAAGCCAGAGTAGGGAAATGTGTGTGCATAACACAATATATGTTAAACATATGTTTCACCGACTTAAAAAATGTCCTTGATGAAGAATACGACCTTAACAGATGTTATGCCGTTAATTGAAACTGGGTAAGCACTGAAATTATTTGAAGGAAAGAAAGCATGATGTCAAGGTGAAGTCATGTTCACTCCAAGTTCATATTTAGAAGGCAGTCATGCTAAGGCACGGCGAAAGAGAATACAACTTGGTTGGTGTGGCAGATTTAGTGATGCAGAATGTAGCACGAGATCGCATTAAAATGCAGCACAGGTACAGAGCCTGAGAGAGTTTAGGAGCCTTGCGATGTGTGGCGCACATTCTACTGCGAGATCCGTTGCTGAATATGACAAGGAAACCTTCAGATGTCCCAGGAAGGTTAAGACACCAGTGAACAAACCGTGTCAGGGGAAAGCATTTAGTGTCTGTGAGGTAAGAGTCTGTCTGTGTCGCTTTCACACTTGGAAAAATGATGTGAACCATGGCCTTCGCATGCTACGTTAAATCCAGAATAGTATCACGCATCTAGCTTCTGCATACTAGCTTAACTTTTTCCTTTGCGTGACAGTATTTTGCTCTGTAAGGGTAAGCGCGTCACCTTGTCTCCACCCTGCAGTCCTTTCTTGGTTTAGTTCAAATGCCCTTCCATAAAACTAGTCTGTAGATATTTTTCTTCCTTTCTGGAACTGCTGGTTTCCTCTGTACTTGGGATGTAATGAAGGATGTTTACAACTATCTTCTGACTTTTAACAACTCCCCCCTTCTTGTATTTTTTTAGACACACTCACGTCATTACTTAAAATGGAAGACATAGCTTCGACTACCTTTGGTGGTTCTTTCCTGCTAGATGAATTGGACATATTTAAAATTCCGTCAGTTTGGCCTTAATTACTTCTGCTTCATGAAATTGTAAAAGGGCATGCGGTTACCTCTAAAAACCGGAGAAAATGAAGAGTACTCTAAGCAGAGAAGACCCAATTCAAAGTGCATTTTGCAACAATAACAGTCCCAAGCATGTTCTCTGTAATGACAATAGATGTATTGATTATCGGAAACTTGAAAATATGGACTTTGGTAAATATCAGAAAGGATAAAAACTGTCTCTCATACCACAAAGTGAGTAAAAAAATAATGACAAGTGGTAAAGCTGCTCTCCGCTCTAAGGTCAAGCTGTAACATATCCATAAGGAATCATGAACCATAGGTGTCAACCCCATAGAACCAACTTCTAGCATTAATAAATCATTGGACAAAATAAATTGTACACTCTAGGGAAGAAAAAATTAATTCACTCCTTCCATTAACGATGAGAAGCAAATATATGTAGACACAGTAGGCTTCCTGTATGGTGAAGTAGTCTTGACATTAACCTACATTTTTCATGGGACCCTTTGAAACCAAATGAAGTAGGGTATTTTTCCAGGTGTAGGTGGTTTTGTGTAGAGAAACTTCACGTACTTAATGGAAATGGGAGAATCAGGGACTCCAAAAGTAAAGTGTGAAATATTTTTGATGAATTAAACAACAGCCCATAAATATTAAAGACCAATATTTTTAAAATCATTACTCTAGATTTTTTCCATTCAGTAAGAAAGACCGTCATTAACCCTGCTCACAGTTTTCACATCTTTCCATAAACATTGGTGGAAAATGGCATGGTTCTTCCTTTTGACATTGCCTGATCCTATCGTATGCGTTACTACGGGGAAAAAAGAATTCAGAGAAGGCCAGAGAAATATCCCTAGATAGCAGTTCATACTCCAGAAAAAATGAGCAGTAGAGCGCTTTTTTTCAGGGAAGAAATACAGCGTATGCACAATACTCATTCATGACAGAGGGGGAAAATATATGTCAAAAAACATGCAAAGTTATCACGTCAAGACAGTCACATGAAAAAGACAAAATTTATATAGGACCGTTGTATTTCTTCTACAATTTATAAGTATTGGTGCCAGCTCCTTATAATGTGATATATAACACATACTGGGTTGGTACTCTCTGGGAAGCCCTAGTCAAAGATCATTTGAATATTCTTCATGTATATAAATACATAAGACCTAATGACTTGCTTCCTAGAGTGCTTCAAACATGGGAGGTCGTTGAAGGGTAAGCACTTCCTTGTTACATCAACTTGTAGATACATGGAGAGACTCTTGAATATTCATAGAAGGAATGTGTAAAGGGCCAAAGCCTAGGAAATATACATTTCAACTTTATAATCTACAGAAGCATAACATTTCACTTTCCAAGCCTTGAGAAAACGCTGACTATACTAGCAACGCTTCTTACAATCCAGGGTCCTGCTTCAGTAAGTGAAACACTTTCCAAACCACAGTAATAGGCTGGGGGTACTAAGGAGAAGTTCGAGAAGTCTGTCTTATACTACGAGGTTTAATTCAGAGAAAAGATCTTAGGATGAACAAAATGGTAAGTGTGGTCTGAAGCATAAACCTGATTCAGAACCAATGAATTCATCAGGTAAGAATCAGCAATTAATTTTCATTGAAATGCAAACCCCAAACCAAAGGAATACACAAGCATACATGAGCGTACATACTCACACATCTTAAAAAGTTTGCAAAGGAAGCCAAACTGCAAGGACTCTATGGACATACAAAGCAGTTAGATGTAACTGAGACAATCGTGCTCATAGTAACAGAGCACACACCAATCAATTAACTTCCAAGACCTGTTATCTGTGAAAGTAGGTTGTTAGACGACATAGTTCCCAAGGCTCCTCATAGGGATGATGTGGTGGGAGTCTTTTAGAGACAACCATGCAATGCTATGGATGGAAGTGGACACCATCATGCTAAGTGAAATGTGCCAGGCTGTGACGGAGAAATACCAAATGATCTCACCTTTAAGTACAACATCATCAACTGAGGAAAAAAGGAAACAAAATATGAACAGGGACATGCACATTAACAAGTTAAATGTTAGGCTTCAGGTACAGATAAGAACAGAGGATTTTTTCTAATATTCATATAGGAAAACATTATTCAATGCAAAGACTTTTCATTTCTCTTTGACCATACTACCTCCCACAAAACCACCTCTAACTCCGGTGAGTCCCCACTGCCTCCCTCCAGACCCATCCCCATGTTCGATCCTCCATCTTCCCATCACTTTTGGCTCTGTCCACATCTCCGTATACATGTTCCTGATACCCCTGCCCCCTTCCCCACCCTCATTATCTCCCCGCAACTCCCTCTTGCTTCTGGCTGTTGGGTTTTATTTCAGGGTCTCTCTGAAAAAAAAAAAATTCACTTACAATTTTCTGCATGTCTCCCCATCCCTCAACCCTACCCCAGTGTCTCTCATACAAAATTCTTTAATCAAGGACAGATGGGTCACGTAGAGACCATCGCTGACATGTTCCTACTACTTTGGAACTGCAGTTTTAGCAGTAGAATGGCAAGGGAAGAGATGAAGGATAAAGACACTTTGGGGAAGATGGATCAAAATCTTGTAATACGTGTAAAGATGGCAGTGGGAGAAAAGGCAGATGGACTTCGAATTTATGATCCTTGAACTTGGGACAATAATAATTGCGCTGATTCAATTGCGTGACACGGGATTGCCACTAGTTTTTTAAATAGAAGACGACTCTGCTTCTTATTGTCCAATGACTTTAAGAAACATCCAATGAACACGTTATAGTATGCAATAGAAGACCGCAGGAGGCGTTAAACATCGGAGCTACACTGGGCTGCACATTTTCTGAGGCCTGAGACCCTGCCTAATTTACCTTTGTCGTCTTTCTCCAAGGCATTTTAGCAGCAATCTCTACCGCATAATACAATCCCAATAATCCTAGTCTGCATGGATGAGTAATAGAAAACCCCTTGCACGAATAAAGGAACAATAACGATAAATACTCGAAAGAAAGTATAGAGAAAAGTGAATTTGTTGAGGCGGTCCTCAGCTCCCCCGATCCTGCTTTTGATTCCTTCTACTGTGTTCTTCGTTTATAAAATTAAACCACAATGAGGTTCCATCTCACAACAGCCGGAGTGGCCAACATAAACAAAGCAAGACACGGATGTCGGAGAGGATGAGGAGAAAAGGGACAACCAGGATATTGTTGGTGCGAATGCAGACTGGTGCGGCCACTGTGGAGAACTGTATGGAATTTCCTCTGCAAACTAAAAATGGAAAAGCCGTTTGACCCAGAAATTCCACTGCTGGGATTGTACCCTTAGAACACTGAAACACCAATGCCAGAGAACCTGTGCACCCCAATGTCCATAGCACCACGATTTACAATAGCCCAGTGCTGGAGGCTACCTAGGTGCCCATCAGCTAATGAGTGGATCCAAAAACTATGGTACATTTACACAATGGAAATCTGCACCGAAGAGAGAAAGAAGGAGCTGATACACTTTGCAATGGTATGGATGGAACTGGACAGCATTAGGTTAAGTGAAATGCGCCAGGCTGTGAGGGAGAAATACCAAATGATCCCACCTTTAAGGACAACATAATGAACTGAGGAAAAAGGGAAACAAAATAGAAACAGACACATAGGACTTTAAGAACAATGGTACAATAGTCAGAGGGGAAGAGGGAGGGGATAGAGGGGAGAGTGGTCTACAGGATCTACTACTCTAAAATGCACAAGGAGAAAATCAAAGGGGAGTTTTGAGGTGTCTGGGGGAGGTGGGACTGGCTAGGGTGAGGTGCAGGGATGGGGAGGAAATGCAGTCAATTATAACTGAATAAACATAAAATTAAATCACTATCTATTAAAAATTAAACCTAGTAGAAGGGTTTTATGAAAATCGTGTTTTATGGCTAAAAAATAAAAATTAAGTTTTGAAGTTAAAACAAAAGAAATCCTGACTTTGATGAGAGCCTAGAGTTAGGAATAGAAAGAGTGGAAACCAGTGAGGAAGACAGAACACAGTCATAGAAGAAAAATAACCAGGGGTATTGTGTCATCGCTGCCTTTGTTTTCCTGTATCAATAATGTCATTCCCATTCCTCTTCCTATACCACCCTTACCTCCTCCGGTCTATTTTGCTCCTATCATTAATGTTTCTTATTCCCTGTACCTTTTCCCCCGTTGTCGGTCCACCCCCTCCCGCTAATAACCCTCCATATTACCTCCATTTCTGCCATTCAGTTCCTGTTGGAATTGTCTGCGTAGTGTGTTTTTATTTTTGCTTTTAAGGTTAGGTTGTTGATAGATGTGACTTTGCTGCCATTTTATTCGCATTTATTTTTTTACCTTCTTTTTCCTTAGGCAACTTTCTGTATCTTTTCATATAATAAGGGCTTGGAGATGATGAACTCCTTTAAATTGAACTTGTCTGGGCAGCACTTTATCTGCCCGAGCGTTCGAAAAGACAGCTTTGCTGGATAGAACAATCTTGGATGGAGTTCCTTGCATTTCATCACTTGGGATACTTCTTCCCAGCCCTTTCTTGCCTCCAATGTTTCTGTTGAGAAATCAGCTGACAATCTTTTGGGAATTCCTTTGTAGGTAACTGTCTCCTTATCTCTTGCAGCTTCTCAGATTCTCTCCTTATCTTAAATCTCGGGCAATGTAATTGTGCTGTGCCTTGGTTGTTCCTCTTTGGGTCCAACTGCCTTGGGACTCTCTGGGCTTCCTGGACTTCCTGGAAGGCTGTTTCTTGTGCCAGATAGGGGAAGTTGTCCTTCATTCACTTTTCAAAGAATGTCTCCATTTCTTGTTCTTCCTCTTGTCCTCCTGCCACCACTATGATTTGGATGTTGGACCACTTAGAATTACCCTGGAGGTTCCTAAGACTCTCCTCAATGATTTGAATCGTTGTTTCTTCATTCTGTTCTGGTTGAATGTGTTTTTCTTCCTTCTGCTCCAAACTGTTCGTCTCAGTCCCGCTTTCCTTCCCGTCCGTGTTGGTTCCCTGAACATGTTCCTCTATTTCACTTTTCCTAGGCTGCACTTGTTCCTCTATGTTGTGACCATACTCAGCCAATTGCTGAGCATCACAACGACCAGCATTTGGAACTGTGCCTCTGATGGGTTGGCTAACCCTTCATCACTTAGCTGCATTTTTGTCGGAGCTTTGATCTCTTCTTTCATTTGGGCCATGTGTTTTTGGTTGTTTGTTTCAGAGTGCCTCTTATGTGGTAATGGGCAGAGCCTTAGGGTTTTATTAGGGCAGCCCACCTGGCCGTGCTGTGAGCCGTATTTTGGGGAGGGGTGTGACAGGGAACGATGCTGCTTGCCTAGCTCTCTGCTGGCTTTCAGTCACTTCCCCTACTACCCACAATCAAAACAGTCCCATGTGAAGCTGATTCTCAGGGGAGTGGTTTTGTATACGTTCTCGGACTCTGTGTGTCTCTCCAAGGAACTCTCCTGTGAGGCTGAGAGTGTTCTGTGCTGCTGCAAACCCCTCAGGTGTTTCCCAGCAGAGGTTTGAGGTTTTATTTAGCTGCGCTGGAGCCCTGGCTTGCGTCGTCCATTTCGCTCCACCGTTGTTCATCTCCATTGATCTGCTAGCAAATATGCTACCCCTCGCTCTGGAGCTGCTGCCTTGCCTGGTCCACCAGCCACCTGTCTGCCAGGGCCGCCTCTCCCGTCCCAGTTCTCCAGCCACCTTCCTGCTGCGAGTCCTCTCCACCCCTACTTGCCGGTTCTACCCCTCCTACTGGTCTGTGTGAATGTTTAGTCTGTAACTCCTTGGTTGTTGGACTCTCATCCAGTTCCATTTTCTGCCAGTTTCTGGCTGGTTTTTGTTTTTAAATTCATTGCTCTCCTTGTTTTGGCTGTGTGAGGAGGGAAAGGGCATCTACGTATGCCTGTGTCTTCGCCAGAGGTGACTCTAGTGTCTTTCCAATGGTACTGCAATTTGTTGAGGGAGGAAATATTTATTACTATTTCCATAAAGCCTAGAATTATTGGGTGGATAGTTACTGTTTCCAAATAACATTTTCTCACTGAGACTTCAAAACCATTTCTTGGACGAAGTATAATTTATTTTATTTTGCCAATCAGAAACTTGAGGCTCAAAGAGATACAAAATTATTCAAAGCTGCATCACGAGACTGTGATGAAGGCAGTCCCGGGTGCCTCCAAAGCCCTACTTTTCTTCACCATAGCGTAGAGGTAAGGGATATTTAGCCCTCCCAGGTGTGGCTACATCGGTTTTGTGTCACCCTACACAGTCAGAAGGTGCTGGTTTGATTGCCATAGGGCACGTGCCCTGGATGCAGGTTCGGTCCCCACGTGGGCTGTGAATGAGAGGCAATGATTGATGCTTCACTCTCAGATTGATGTTTCTGTCTCTAACAAACCCCAAACGGTTAAAAAAATGTGATGTGTAATATTGTTAATATGACTGGAGGGAGTAATAAAGGAGAAGTTTATTATTCTATTGAATCTTCCTTAGGATTCTGTGTGTTAAGTCACCCTAGCTAAGTGGTTTCGTAATATGGAAGACAGGAGCCTTCATTCGGTTCCCTGTACTATCCCATTTTAAGACATTCCCTGCCTAGTCTCCGGTCTGCTCTAAGACGGAAGTGACAATGAGAGTAGCCTCCAGAGACTGTTTCCAAGAAGGAAAACAATGGTTGAAGACAAGAATGGTCATACCAGGTGCAAGCACAGTGATGAGAAGAGCAGAATTGGAGGCTTACTTCCTAATCCTGAAAAGATGTCAAGAATGTAAAGGGTAGCCTGTCCTTTTCTGACAAAATCAAGAACAGAGATGACATTCAATTATCATACCCAAAACAAGGGCTCAGGCGTTTAACAAGTGTTTTATTTTTACAAAATCCTTCGATTGAGGCCTTATCTCCATGTTCCCACATGAAATATGCCTATTGAAGAGGTACTGTGATGCTGTGTACATCAAGTGAACAACAGGTTCGTCTTCATAGCTGCTCAGGACGAAAGACCCAGTCATTCACTTGCTGCTGTCGTACTAGCCAGACTGTTTCTTGTCAAGCACTTGTCTGTGGAAAGGGAAAATGTACATTTTCTAGCAATGACGTTTCCTCGGAGTAAATCTAACATGGACTGACTCAGCACAGCTCGGGATGACACACGTAACATTTACCACTGCCATACTGGAATCAATATTGTGACGATAATGTCTTGGATATCCACGCAATTGGTGAAATATAGAATCAGACCTAATGGGTATTTGCCTTTCGCTGAATCCCAGGACGGAACAAATGTCACGTCTGTCTGTTTTGTCACGTGTGAGAAAGGAAAACTGCATACAAATATATTTCTTCTCCTATCCCCAGATATTTCTCCTCATGGTAAGTTTATATTTCACCGAATGTCTTTCAGTTTGAAAGTTAAAAGAAAGTCAGTTCTCAGTTTGCAAGTGATATTCAAGCATTCTCTATTATTTCATATATAATAACGAATGGAAACATTAAATATGGCTGCAGAGGAACAAACTTTTTTCCAGTGTTGTTTCCTCAATTCCTCCTGTTCCCTCCCTTGAAAAACACACATTTCCATTCGATGAGAAATATTTCCAGTCAGGAGGTGAGTGTAAAAAATGTTTTCTCCATGTTTTCTATGCACATGATACATACAATTCTTTTTCAAAATAATGTTAATTTCTTTCTGAAAGAATGCATGTGTAGACGTATAGAAAGAATTATGTACGTTTGTATATATCATTCCCTTAGTTCTCTCATAGAAAGCATGTGCTTAGATTCTAAAGTGGGTTACCTGGTAGATACGATTTGAATTATACTCTCAGTCAATGGATAAGACTCCAAGGACCTGATCTATCCTTTCTTTTGCAATATTATTACAATTCATGAAACCATCAAGTACACTGAAATTTTGATAAATGGAGTGTTAACGCTGTTTCTCCCCTTGGAGTCACAGCATAGTTCCCAGCAGTCATAGTTGCTTCTCACAATTGCCTCTCTCATCGCCATGGATGATGTGTATTTACATCGGAATCTCATTCACTCAGAGCAGAAGTGCTACACTTTCTTCCAAGGTACTTTGATTCCATTACCTGGCCTCCACAAGGAACTCAGTGAACTGACCCATTTTGCCAGTGACTGTGGCCCAGTTACCTGAATAAGCCAAATTCTCAGTGGAGATCCAGGAACTGTGTGGACAATGTCCCGGAAATACCTTCTCGGAATATATCAGAGCATGGCACAGGAACCGGAGCCAGGACACAATGTGTTCTTCCTGTGGGTAGAGTTCTGTGGTGGGTTTAGTGAGGAGGGAAGGGAACACTGCCAATTATTGGCCAAGTTGTTTTGAAGGGACTAGTTTTTAATGTACATTTTGGGGGTTGTTTCTGCTAATACAGTTGTTCACACCTCTTCCCCCTTTGCTCTCCTGCACCCAGCTGCCGCTCCTCTTCCCTCTGGCCACCCCCCCATTGTGATCCGTGTCCAAGGATCCTGAACAGCTGTCCTTCCAGTAATCCCTTCACCTTCTTCTTCCATTCACCCAGCCGCTTCCCTTGCGACAACCCTCGTTCTGGTTCGTGTATCATCCCTGTTTCTACATTTTTGTTAGGTTATAGAACTCATTGGATTCCACACGTGCCTATTTTGCAGTCTTTAGTGTCCATTTCAAATGGTAGATATCCTTTCAAAATGCATGGATTACTTAAGATCATTTGGAAAATATAATTAGACACATTACCCTTCAACATATAATTCATGTAGCCAGACTCTTTGACTCTTCATTGAGCCTTTAATTCCACTCAGGAGATTGGTTACCCTTTGCTGTCAGCATTAATCCTATAAAATTCGCAAAAAAAAAAAAAAAGAAAGAAAAGAAAAGAAAAGAAAAAGCGGTGCAGGCGAGGGGCGCTAAATAGTATTTCTCCCTCAACACCTGCCTTATTTCACTTAGCATAGTGCCCACAACTTTCACCCATGCCATTGCACAGGGTATTAGCTCCTCCTTTCTCTCCGCTGCGTAAAATTCCATTGTCTAAAAGTACCATACTTTTTGGATCCTCTCATTAACTGATGGGCACTTAAGTTACTTCCAGTACTTGGTTATTGTAAATTGTGTTGCTATGAACATTGGGGTGCAGAGGATCTCACGTTGAACTGGAACATAATCAAGAAAAGAAAAAGCAAACAAAATATAACCAGAGATATTGAAATTAAGAACATTGTAACAGTAGCCACAGGGCATTGGGACGCCATAGGGGGGACAGTGCTCTATAGGAGCTACTATATAGGACACAAGGATAAATTTAAAGGGGAGGTTAGAGGGGAGTAGTGAGGTGGGACTTGCCCGGGGTGGGGGAGCGAACAGGCGATAATCCAGACAATTGTAACTGAATAAAATAAATTAATTAATTTTTAAAATGAGGGTTTAAATCAGTTGGTTTTTCCACATAAACTTTTCTGCACATCCCAGGTCTCTACTCCCAGCTCTCAGACACAAATGCACATGTGAGACTCAGTTCTATTTCTACATCTGCCTTGTCAAAGTAACACGTGTTTTTACCATTTACTTTACCTCCCGTGGATCAGTTGTTGCATCTGTTCATTTGCAATTCGTAAGGAAGTCAAATCCTCCACACACGTGACTCGCTCGTAGTAGAACAGAAACCACCGAACATCACAGATTAGACTATGAGGTCCTGGCAGAAGGCACCTGGAAAGGGAACGCCTGCAAACCAGCTGCACTACCGTGAATCCAGGGATGGAACTGGAAGCTAGTGATCGTCTTAGCCAAAATATGTGCACTGCAAACCACTTGGCTGAAGCTATGAGGCCGAAATTTGTAAGTAAAGTTCACCTCTGACCACCCGGTGGTGTCTGCCTGAAGTGCTGTGCAGGAAGGAAAGGGACACCAAAGGAATGCTCCCCGCTGTGCACCCTTGATAACATGCCTCCCAACCAAGCTCACCATGTTTGCTCAGACGCCTCTGTCCGGACCTTCTCTTTCCAGCAGCTGTAGTGAAGGGAAAATTCTGCCGTCCTGAAAGTGCTTTTTGGGAAAGGAATCGTAAGCTATTTATCAAGAAACAAACCACTCTCGGAACCGTGGGTCTTCCTCCCTTTCCTGCCCTAGAGACTCAGACAGAGAAACTGCTGAATGTCCTCAGCCTAATGGAACTAAGTGTGAAGAGTAGACCGCTTAAGGCATGTCCACATAGCCGAGTACCTGCTGCGTCCCATTGTTGCGGATTCACCCAGAACTAAGGCCCTGGCCTGTGTGCTTGGCGCTTCCTCAACTGCTTGTAAATCACTCTTTCGCATTCCTCAAAATCTAGTACCATGTTACCCTGCCTTTTCTTCTTTGTCCAAAATGTCCCAGCAACCCGGTGTTGTCTCACTGTCTTTGGAATTCCCGTGGATGTGTCATGCTAGTGTGAATTACCCATGAACGTCTATTGAACTTGCATTTTCTCCTATCAGCCCACCTCTATCAATTTGGTTATTAGCCCAGCCTGAAGAACTTAAAAGGAGGAAGGAAAAGCATTAAACATTTTCAGCCCCCACAGTAGTTTATCCCAATCTATCTTTGCATATATTTAATGCATGGAAAGAGATTTACTTATATGTCCATGGATTCTTATTAAATTGTAAACAGCATATATTAATAATACCTACGTTTAATGAGTGTAGTGTCCTGGGTTTTTCGGTTTTTGTTTTTGTTTTTGTTTTTTTCTATTTCTGCAAATCTCTTTATTTGCCAGCTTAAGGAAGACAGAGGCATTCGTATGTCTGCTCCTTTCTACAAACTACTGGAAGATATTGTTTTGGTAGAAGGAAATGATGAAAAGATGGCCTCACTCAGACATAGAGTGCAAAAAGGGACCACACAGACTGCCTGTAGGGTCCCAAGGTCCTGAAAAGGCTGTTAGATGCCTCTTTCTCATGACACCAATGAGCAATCCTGCAAGGAATCAGCACCCTAATGTTATGAAAGCAGAATTTGGAAAATCTCTCCTGTCAGTCAGGTCATCAGGATCTGCCCCTTTCACATAGCTCTAAATCCTCTCTCACGTGGATGCTCAAAGTCCCTGCACACCTGGTATTTGAGTTTAGCCACTCTTGCCTTTTGAATTCTGACCCTCTCACTCCTTGGCGCTGATTACTTAATTGTTCTTACTCATTTATAATGTTGACCTGTAGCATGGCGCATCTTTGTGGATTCTCAGGGTATAAATACACCAATGGAATTGATGGACCAACAGGCAGTTCCATTACCTGAAGAAATGCAAACATGTTTTCCACCGTGACTTCCCCATTCTGCATTCCCACCCACAGGGCAAAATGGTTGCCTTTGTTTTCAAACCCTGCCAGCATTTGTGGCGATTAGATGTATCCAATGATGGCCATTTTCACCTTGTGAGGTTATATCTCATTGTGGTTTTCATTGGCGTCTCTCTCGTCTGTCTTCCTGGTGTTCCTAACCCCTTTCCTTCACCACCCAACCTTTGCCTCTAACACTTAGCCTGGCAGGCAGGCAGCAGGACCCAAACTGCTGCTCAGTCGCAGGAGTGCTCCACTGACAACGGATTGAGGACACTCTTTCATAGAGAAAAGATTTACACAAAGAAAGGAAACTTTCCTATCCTGTTATGTTTTAATTGCACTTACTGGGGGGTGACACAGGTGAGTGAAATTTGCAGGTTTGCAGCGTGGGAGTCTACACTTCATCCTTTGCATATTGTATTGTGTGTTCACCACCCCATTCAAGTCTGCTTCTGGCAGCACCCGCTGTCCCCCTTCACGCCCTTCTATTGCACCGCCCCACCCCTTTTCCCTTGGTCTTCTCCATACTGTTATCTGGGAAGGTCTTTTCTTACTCCCTTCCGGTTTCCCACTTGGCCTGCACCCCATACCCCCTCTGACAGCTGGCTGCCAGCTCTCTAGGAGCCTCTCCCCATTTTCCTTGTTACTTCAGTTTGTTCATTAGATGCTCCTTATGACAGAGATCCTATGGTATTTATTTGTCGTCCTCTGACTGGCTTATTTCACGGAGCCTAAGGTTTTTCAGGTCCATCCACACTGTCACAAAGGGACAGATTTCCATGTACTATTTATTCCATTGTGTGCACATACCACAGTTCTTTTATCCACTCATCTACTCATGGGCACTTGGGCAGCCTGTACAAGTGTTCTATTGTCAATAAGCATGACCTGAGAATGGGAATATAGCCCAGACTGTGGAGGGTGGCAGACGGGTCAAAAAGGCGGGCAGTGTCGTGTGGGGGGGTGGAGAATTCTTGGAAGAAAAGACTTCGTTTTCTTTTGTGACATCTCCTCATCCACTTAATGTTTCTACAGTTAAATGTGGGCCTGAAAGAAGAGGCTGTGGCTTACCTTCCATGTCGGTCCAAGCAAAAACCCTGAAGACACAGGTACCTCAGTATGAACCAGATACCTAATGATCTTCCTATTCTTCATCCAGTGTTTCCCCCACCTTGGGCGTGCTAAAGGACGCCTGCTAATCCCACCACCCCCTTGTTCTTGCTTTCCCATCCTGAAGCAGGAAAGAAGTGTTTCAGTCAAATATTTATTACTACTAGCCTCTCTCAAAATACCCCGTCTCCCAACCTTGCCCTTCCCCCAAACACTGCTTCCCACCAGGCCTCCACACACCCTCATAGGCAGATGTGAGAAGGGAAAGGATTCCTCCCAGAAAGCAATCAAAGAAGAGCCCATTCAACAGCCAGGTGTTTTATTGAGGTGAGGGGTTATCATTTGCCCCTCCCTCACATAGCATACTTCTTGGTCCAAGCTCGCGCCATGGTATCATATGCCTTCCTGTCCTTTAGGTACATTCTCCCAATGGATGGAACAAAGGCATGGTTGGGGTTGGGGTCACATAGCAAGGAGCTGATGGACAGCAAGAGTTTGGATATGGTCATTATAGGAGACCACTGGGACCTGAGAATATCGACACAGATATATCCCTTTCGGTTGATATTGGGGTGGTAGATCGGGGTGGTGAAGGAAATCGCCGGAGGCCTGAAGGGGTAATTTCGAGGGAATTGTATGTTTAGGCAGAACACCCCTCCCTCATAGGGGCTGTCCGGGGGTCCCATGATGGTCCCCTTCCATTGGAACATGTTGTCATCCACTGGCCCTGCAGAGCACATGGGCGGGGGATCGATCGTGATGTTCGCCAGTTCCTTGTGCAGTCGCCTCAGCGCTGTGGACGTGTCCCAGGCAGCGGGGATGGACTGGATATCCTGACAGGGACCAAGGGGGAAGCACGGGTAAGGGGGACCATGGGTTAGGGCGGGCGTGGCTTCTGGGGAAGATGGTTGGAGGGTCAGCCACCCCCCAGGTCGGCGGGTAAGAAGTTGGAACCTGGCTGTGGCGTGTATGGTGGGGGCGGGGGGCAGGGAGAGTTGGGGACTCACTTGGAACAGCAGGACCTGAGAGGCTACTGCTCACCTGTGCGCCGCTGTTCCCTGGCTCCTCAATCCTAGGCTCCTGCACCTCCTCCTCCTGCACCTCTTGCTCCTCCACCCCTGGCTCTTCCATCTCCTTGTCCTCCACTGCTGTCTGCTGCTCAGAGCCTATAGCCCAAGGCTGCGCTGCCTGCGGGGATACTCCGCCTTCCTGCCACAGGACCAGCCGCTCCTGAAGGCCTGCCCCAACAGTTCCTGCTGGCCGGCCCCAAGGGACCCTGTGTTCCCATGGCAGGAGGGAATATGCACTGTGACGTCACAAGGGACAGCTGACCAATCAGCAACTCAGTGGGCGCGTGGCCAGGGGAGACAGATGGCCTCCATCACAGGGAGTATTAGTATAGCAACAATTTTATAGGAATAATAGAGTAGCAACATATTAGAGTTTTGTATGCAATAAAGAAATAAACAGAGAAACAAACAAGTAAATAGTGAACTTGTATGAAACAAATGGTTCTAATCCTCTGTAAAGACAAAGGAAGCATATCAAGAAAGGGAGCCCCTGGGATATTTTACCACAAAGGGAGGATTACACAGGAAAATGCACTACAGTCTTGGCTGTCTTTTCGCTCCTGGTCACCCTGCTGATCGGTGTTCTCCTGGGCACACCGCGTTTCCAAGTTGAAGTGCAGGACTTAACGCCAGCTCCGAGGAGATACTTCAGGAGTTTGTGGTCAGAATCAAGAGCTTGTTTCTCACACATGACAAATGCATAGGGGTGAGATTTCACGAGAAAACAACAAGTGTCAGAGTGTACTGAAGTGCAACGTATTTTGGCCACTCTCCTCAAGATTCTCAGCATATTTACTCCCCATCTGTGCTGCTGACTGCAGTGTGAAATGCCAGGGGCAGGGAAGAGTAGCTTAGCTCCACCAGTAGATGTTCAAAATGACCAGAAGCTTCTATGCACACCATTAATCTCCTTAGATACCCCCTGTGGAGCCATGGCTGCTCTTCTGCAACACTGCGAGTTTCATCGAACTGTTTGGGACATCTCTTTCAACCCAATGTCATTGGCTGAATTTCTTGGAACCTATATAACGTGTGGAGAAATGGTGGAGGGCTCAAGGATTTTTACTCTTGGTCCCAGCACTCGCGGGAGAGTGAGATTTGGATGCATTTAATTCCTGTAGTGATCACCACTAATTTACTGATCAAGGTTGTGTGTTCTATGTTAGGTGTAAACATAAATACGATATGATCTCTGAGTCAAAGGCATTCGTGGTCTGATACAGGAAGAGGGAAATACATTGACATGTATTTACATCATTAACATCGCACGCTATATATACAGCAATAAAAACATATTTGTGGATCCCGGGCTACTGGAAAGACAAGGATGAAAGGTGACTCTTCAGAGGGACTTCTATCTGAGCTGAGTCAGGCATGAGCACTGTCAGTTCATGGGGGGCGGAGGGTAAGCAGGCTTTCAGATGGGAAAAGGGCGGGTAGGAATAATGGCAGATCATAACGGAGCCAGGGGAATAAGCAGATGTGAAAGGCCTGATGCGACAGAAAGCATGACCATTTCCAGCAAGGAAATGCATTTTGCAAAGGGTTAGGTGTTCAATTCCTAGTCAAGGCACATGGCTGGGTTGTGGGCTGTGTCCTCACTAGGGGGCGCCTGAGAGGCCACCATGCCTTGGTGTTTCTCTCCCTCACTTCCTCTCTCTAAAGACGAGTAACTGAAATCCTTCAAAACAAATAGTGAGATAAATATCTTTTCATGTAATAATATTGAATTTAGTAGCGATAAAAGTGAATATAACCAATTATGCAACACCATAATCCCAGAGTTAACATTATGTGTTGTAAATTTTATTCAGAGAAAATGCTCCCTCTCCACTTTACCCCTTACCGCTGCGAGAACGTATTTCCCTGCTATGATGTTGACCTTGGCTATGTGACGTTCTCAATGATTGGCAAGAGGAGGACGTGATGTGTAAACGTCCAAGAAACGCTAATTACGGTCACTCCTCATTAACTTGGGACAGCTGCCTACACAAGAAATGTTCTATTGAATGGATACACATTCATTCTTGCCTTCCCTCAGAGGAAACACCTCATTCAATCCAAAGTTCTACCTTCCACCAAAATTCAAGCCAAGACAAGATGAGGAGACTCGACAAAAATCATACTTAAACTGAAGACTCAGAAGTGAGAGATATGTGTTTGCTTTAATCCATGAGATTTATGCTTTGCTTCTTCTTGAGACGAAACCTAACTAAAGTGTTTTGTTTACAAAACATGCTGCATGGCTCCATTTTCAATCCCTTTTGTGGGAGTAATAAGCAAACTGATGCAGACAATTAATGCTTCAGTAGGTGGCATAGTTTTCCTTTTTGGCCGACAATAAGGGGAAGCAACTACAAAGCTGCTGTTGACACTTCTCACGTGGCTTAACTGTACTGGTTGTGGTCCCTAGGCTTCCCTACAGGTCTCAAGATGGCTGTTCTAACCCACATACAGCATCAGCATTCCATGCTGTCGAATGGGAGTCAAGAAAGTGGTGGCACCTTGGCTTTCCTTTTTAACGGATAAAGAAACAGTTTTTCCAAAGGTGACCCTGGCAGACTGCGTTCTGTGCCCTGAGTTGCAGACCGGGATCACATGGCCCCTCACATCTATAATGCAGACCATGAAAGGGAGAAACACTTGGCCCTGATTGGGATAGATAAAATGCAACTCGGTGCTGAAGACTTTTAAAGTGCTTTCCCCACGAAAAACATGCCTTCTGACAGCAATAAAGAAGGGAAGTGGTGATGGTGAATATTGAAGGGGCAAGTAACAATGATTTCCCTTGTTAGAATTAGTTCTTATATCCTTTAATTCTTCCTGTCCCAATCTACTGTCAAGCCAGAGTAGGGAAATGTGTGTGCATAACACAATATATGTAAAACATATGTTTCACCGACTTAAAAAATGTCCTTGATGAAGAATACGACCTTAACAGATGTTATGCCGTTAATTGAAACTGGGTAAGCACAGAAATTATTTGAAGGAAAGAAAGCATGATGTCAAGGTGAAGTCATGTTCACTCCAAGTTCATATTTAGAAGGCAGTCATGCTAAGGCACGGCGAAAGAGAATACAACTTGGCTGGTGTGGCAGATTTAGTGATGCAGAATGTAGCACGAGATCGCATTAAAATGCAGCACAGGTACAGAGCCTGAGAGAGTTTAGGAGCCTTGCGATGTGTGGCGCACATTCTACTGCGAGATCCGTTGCTGAATATGACAAGGAAACCTTCAGATGTCCCAGGAAGGTTAAGACACCAGTGAACAAACCGTGTCAGGGGAAAGCATTTAGTGTCTGTGAGGTAAGAGTCTGTCTGTGTCGCTTTCCCACTTGGAAAAATGATGTGAACCATGGCCTTCGCATGCTACGTTAAATCCAGAATAGTATCACGCATCTAGCTTCTGCATACTAGCATAACTTTTTCCTTTGCATGACAGTATTTTGCTCTGTAAGGGTAAGCGCGTCACCTTGTCTCCACCCTGCAGTCCTTTCTTGGTTTAGTTCAAATGCCCTTCCATAAAACTAGTCTGTAGATATTTTTCTTCCTTTCTGGAACTGCTGGTTTCCTCTGTACTTGGGATGTAATGAAGGATGTTTACAACTATCTTCTGACTTTTAACAACTCCCCCCTTCTTGTATTGTTTTAGACACACTCACGTCATTACTTAAAATGGAAGACATAGCTTCGACTACCTTTGGTGGTTCTTTCCTGCTAGATGAATTGCACATATTTAAAATTCCGTCAGTTTGGCCTTAATTACTTCTGCTTCATGAAATTGTAAAAGGGCATGCGGTTACCTCTAAAAACCGGATAAAATGAAGAGTACTCTAAGCAGAGAATCCCCAATTCAAAGTGCATTTTGCAACAATAACAGTCCCAAGCATGTTCTCTGTAATGACAATAGATGTATTGATTATCGGAAACTTGAAAATATGGACTTTGGTAAATATCAGAAAGGATAAAAACTGTCTCTCATACCACAAAGTGAGTAAAAAAATAATGACAAGTGGTAAAGCTGCTCTCCGCTCTAAGGTCAAGCTGTAACATATCCATAAGGAATCATGAACCATAGGTGTCAACCCCATAGAACCAACTTCTAGGATTAATAAATCATTGGACAAAATAAATTGTACACTCTAGGGAAGAAAAAATTAATTCACTCCTTCCATTAACGATGAGAAGCAAATATATGTAGACACAGTAGGCTTCCTGTATGGTGAAGTAGTCTTGACATTAACCTACATTTTTCATGGGACCCTTTGAAACCAAATGAAGTAGGGTATTTTTCCAGGTGTAGGTGGTTTTGTGTAGAGAAACTTCACGTACTTAATGGAAAGGGGAGAATCAGGGACTCCAAAAGTAAAGTGTGAAATATTTTTGATGAATTAAACAACAGCCCATAAATATTAAAGACCAATATTTTTAAAATCATTACTCTAGATTTTTTCCATTCAGTAAGAAAGACCGTCATTAACCCTGCTCACAGTTTTCACATCTTTCCATAAACATTGGTGGAAAATGGCATTGTTCTTCCTTTTGACATTTCCTGATCCTATCGTATGCGTTACTACGGGGAAAAAAGAATTCAGAGAAGGCCAGAGAAATATCCCTAGATAGCAGTTCATACTCCAGAAAAAATGAACAGTAGAGCGCTTTTTTTCAGGGAAGAAATACAGCGTATGCACAATACTCATTCATGACAGAGGGGAAAAATAAATGTCAAAAAACATGCAAAGTTATCACGTCAAGACAGTCACATGAAAAAGACAAAATTTATATAGAACCGTTGTATTTCTTCTACAATTTATAAGTATTGGTGCCAGCTCCTTATAATGTGATATATAACACATACTGGGTTGGTACTCTCTGGGAAGCCCTAGTCAAAGATCATTTGAATATTCTTCATTTATATAAATACCTAAGACCTAATGACTTGCTTCCTAGAGTGCTTCAAATGTGGGAGGTCGTTGAAGGGTAAGCACTTCCTTGTTACATCAACTTGTAGATACATGGAGAGACTCTTGAATATTCATAGAAGGAATGTGTAAAGGGCCAAAGCCTAGGAAATATACATTTCAACTTTATAATCTACAGAAGCATAACATTTCACTTTCCAAGCCTTGAGAAAACGCTGACTATACTAGCAACGCTTCTTACAATCCAGGGTCCTGTTTCAGTAAGTGAAACACTTTCCAAACCACAGTAATAGGCTGGGGGTACTAAGGAGAAGTTCGAGAAGTCTGTCTTATACTACGAGGTTTAATTCAGAGAAAAGATCTTAGGATGAACAAAATGGTAAGTGTGGTCTGAAGCATAAACCTGATTCAGAACCAATGAATTCATCAGGTAAGAATCAGCAATTAATTTTCATTGAAATGCAAACCCCAAACCAAAGGAATACACAAGCATACATGAGCGTACATACTCACACATCTTAAAAAGTTTGCAAAGGAAGCCAAACTGCAAGGACTCTATGGACATACAAAGCAGTTAGATGTAACTGAGACAATCGTGCTCATAGTAACAGAGCACACACCAATCAATTAACTTCCAAGACCTGTTATCTGTGAAAGTAGGTTGTTAGACGACATAGTTCCCAAGGCTCCTCATAGGGATGATGTGGTGGGAGTCTTTTAGAGACAACCATGCAATGCTATGGACGGAAGTGGACACCATCATGCTAAGTGAAATGTGCCAGGCTGTGACGGAGAAATACCAAATGATCTCACCTTTAAGTACAACATCATCAACTGAGGAAAAAAGGAAACAAAATATGAACAGGGACATGCACATTAACAAGTTAAATGTTAGGCTTCAGGTACAGATAAGAACAGAGGATTTTTTCTAATATTCATATAGGAAAACATTATTCAATGCAAAGACTTTTCATTTCTCTTTGACCATACTACCTCCCACAAAACCACCTCTAACTCCAGTGAGTCCCCACTGCCTCCCTCCAGACCCATCCCCATGTTCGATCCTCCATCTTCCCATCACTTTTGGCTCTGTCCACATCTCCGTATACATGTTCCTGATACCCCTGCCCCCTTCCCCACCCTCATTATCTCACTGCAACTCCCTCTTGCTTCTGGCTGTTGGGTTTTATTTCAGGGTCTCTCTGAAAAAAAAAAAATTCACTTACAATTTTCTGCATGTCTCCCCATCCCTCAACCCTACCCCAGTGTCTCTCATACAAAATTCTTTAATCAAGGACAGATGGGTCACGTAGAGACCATCGCTGACATGTTCCTACTACTTTGGAACTGCAGTTTTAGCAGTAGAATGGCAAGGGAAGAGATGAAGGATAAAGACACTTTGGGGAAGATGGATCAAAATCTTGTAATACGTGTAAAGATGGCAGTGGGAAAAAAGGCAGATGGACTTCGAATTTATGATCCTTGAACTTGGGACAATAATAATTGCGCTGATTCAATTACGTGACACGGGATTGCCACTAGTTTTTTAAATAGAAGACGACTCTGCTTCTTATTGTCCAATGACTTTAAGAAACATCCAATGAACACGTTATAGTATGCAATAGAAGACCGCAGGAGGCGTTAAACATCGGAGCTACACTGGGCTGCACATTTTCTGAGGCCTGAGACCCTGCCTAATTTACCTTTGTCGTCTTTCTCCAAGGCATTTTAGCAGCAATCTCCACCGCATAATACAATCCCAATAATCCTAGTCTGCATGGATGAGTAATAGAAAACCCCTTGCACGAATAAAGGAACAATAACGATAAATACTCGAAAGAAAGTATAGAGAAAAGTGAATTTGTTGAGGCGGTCCTCAGCTCCCCCGATCCTGCTTTTGATTCCTTCTACTGTGTTCTTCGTTTATAAAATTAAACCACAATGAGGTTCCATCTCACAACAGCCGGAGTGGCCAACATAAACAAAGCAAGACACGGATGTCGGAGAGGATGAGGAGAAAAGGGACAACCAGGATATTGTTGGTGCGAATGCAGACTGGTGCGGCCACTGTGGAGAACTGTATTGAATTTCCTCTGCAAACTAAAAATGGAAAAGCCGTTTGACCCAGAAATTCCACTGCTGGGATTGTACCCTTAGAACACTGAAACACCAATGCCAGAGAACCTGTGCACCCCAATGTCCATAGCACCACGATTTACAATAGCCCAGTGCTGGAGGCTACCTAGGTGCCCATCAGCTAATGAGTGGATCCAAAAACTATGGTACATTTACACAAAGGAAATCTGCACCGAAGAGAGAAAGAAGGAGCTGATACACTTTGCAATGGTATGGATGGAACTGGACAGCATTAGGTTAAGTGAAATGCGCCAGGCTGTGAGGGAGAAATACCAAATGATCTCACCTTTAAGGACAACATAATGAACTGAGGAAAAAGGGAAACAAAATAGAAACAGACACATACGACTTTAAGAACAATGGTACAATAGTCAGAGGGGAAGAGGGAGGGGATAGAGGGGAGAGTGGTCTACAGGATCTACTACTCTAAAATGCACAAAGAGAAAATCAAAGGGGAGTTTTGAGGTGTCTGGGGGAGGTGGAACTGGCTAGGGTGAGGTGCAGGGATGGGGAGGAAATGCAGTCAATTATAACTGAATAAACATAAAATTAAATCAATATCTATTAAAAATTAAACCTAGTAGAAGGGTTTTATGAAAATCGTGTTTTATGGCTAAAAAATAAAAATTAAGTTTTGAAGTTAAAACAAAAGAAATCCTGACTTTGATGAGAGCCTAGAGTTAGGAATAGAAAGAGTGGAAACCAGTGAGGAAGACAGAACACAGTCATAGAAGAAAAATAACCAGGGGTATTGTGTCATCGCTGCCTTTGTTTTCCTGTATCAATAATGTCATTCCCATTCCTCTTCCTATACCACCCTTACCTCCTCCGGTCTATTTTGCTCCTATCATTAATGTTTCTTATTCCCTGTACCTTTTCCCCCGTTGTCGGTCCACCCCCTCCCGCTAATAACCCTCCATATTACCTCCATTTCTGCCATTCAGTTCCTGTTGGAATTGTCTGCGTAGTGTGTTTTTATTTTTGCTTTTAAGGTTAGGTTGTTGATAGATGTGACTTTGCTGCCATTTTATTCGCATTTATTTTTTTACCTTCTTTTTCCTTAGGCAACTTTCTGTATCTTTTCATATAATAAGGGCTTGGAGATGATGAACTCCTTTAAATTGAACTTGTCTGGGCAGCACTTTATCTGCCCGAGCGTTCGAAAAGACAGCTTTGCTGGATAGAACAATCTTGGATGGAGTTCCTTGCATTTCATCACTTGGGATACTTCTTCCCAGCCCTTTCTTGCCTCCAATGTTTCTGTTGTGAAATCAGCTGACAATCTTTTGGGAATTCCTTTGTAGGTAACTGTCTCCTTATCTCTTGCAGCTTCTCAGATTCTCTCCTTATCTTTAATCTCGGGCAATGTAATTGTGCTGTGCCTTGGTTGTTCCTCTTTGGGTCCAACTGCCTTGGGACTCTCTGGGCTTCCTGGACTTCCTGGAAGGCTGTTTCTTGTGCCAGATAGGGGAAGTTGTCCTTCATTCACTTTTCAAAGAATGTCTCCATTTCTTGTTCTTCCTCTTGTCCTCCTGCCACCACTATGATTTGGATGTTGGACCACTTAGAATTACCCTGGAGGTTCCTAAGACTCTCCTCAGTGATTTGAATTGTTGTTTCTTCATTCTGTTCTGGTTGAATGTGTTTTTCTTCCTTCTGCTCCAAACTGTTCATCTCAGTCCCGCTTTCCTTCCCGTCCGTGTTGGTTCCCTGAACATGTTCCTCTATTTCACTTTTCCTAGGCTGCACTTGTTCCTCTATGTTGTGACCATACTCAGCCAATTGCTGAGCATCACAACGACCAGCATTTGGAACTGTGCCTCTGATAGGTTGGCTAACCCTTCATCACTTAGCTGCATTTTTGTCGGAGCTTTGATCTCTTCTTTCATTTGGGCCATGTGTTTTTGGTTGTTTGTTTCAGAGTGCCTCTTATGTGGTAATGGGCAGAGCCTTAGGGTTTCATTAGGGCAGCCCACCTGGCCGTGCTGTGAGCCGTATTTTGGGGAGGGGTGTGACAGGGAACGATGCTGCTTGCCTAGCTCTCTGCTGGCTTTCAGTCACTTCCCCTACTACCCACAATCAAAACAGTCCCATGTGAAGCTGATTCGCAGGGGAGTGGTTTTGTATACGTTCTCGGACTCTGTGTGTCTCTCCAAGGAACTCTCCTGTGAGGCTGAGAGTGTTCTGTGCTGCTGCAAACCCCTCAGGTGTTTCCAAGCAGAGGTTTGAGGTTTTATTTAGCTGCGCTGGAGCCCTGGCTTGCGTCGTCCATTTTGCTCCACCGTTGTTCAGCTCCATTGATCTGCTAGCAAATATGCTACCCCTCGCTCTGGAGCTGCTGCCTTGCCTGGTCCACCAGCCACCTGTCTGCCAGGGCCGCCTCTCCCGTCCCAGTTCTCCAGCCACCTTCCTGCTGCGAGTCCCTCCACCCCTACTTGCCGCTTCTACCCCTCCTACGGGTCTGTGTGAATGTTTAGTCTGTAACTCCTTGGTTGTTGGACTCTCATCCAGTTCCATTTTCTGCCAGTTTCTGGCTGGTTTTTGTTTTTAAATTCATTGCTCTCCTTGTTTTGGCTGTGTGAGGAGGGAAAGGGCATCTACGTATGCCTGTGTCTTCGCCAGAGGTGACTCTAGTGTCTTTCCAATGGTACTGCAATTTGTTGAGGGAGGAAATATTTATTACTATTTCCATAAAGCCTAGAATTATTGGGTGGATAGTTACTGTTTCCAAATAACATTTTCTCACTGAGACTTCAAAACCATTTCTTGGACGAAGTATAATTTATTTTATTTTGCCAATCAGAAACTTGAGGCTCAAAGAGATACAAAATTATTCAAAGCTGCATCACGAGACTGTGATGAAGGCAGTCCCGGGTGCCTCCAAAGCCCTACTTTTCTTCACCATAGCGTAGAGGTAAGGGATATTTAGCCCTCCCAGGTGTGGCTACATCGGTTTTGTGTCACCCTACACAGTCAGAAGGTGCTGGTTTGATTGCCATAGGGCACGTGCCCTGGATGCAGGTTCGGTCCCCACGTGGGCTGTGAATGAGAGGCAATGATTGATGCTTCACTCTCAGATTGATGTTTCTGTCTCTAACAAACCCCAAACGGTTAAAAAAATGTGATGTGTAATATTGTTAATATGACTGGAGGGAGTAATAAAGGAGAAGTTTATTATTCTATTGAATCTTCCTTAGGTTTCTGTGTGTTAAGTCACCCTAGCTAAGTGGTTTCGTAATATGGAAGACAGGAGCCTTCATTCGGTTCCCTGTACTATCCCATTTTAAGACATTCCCTGCCTAGTCTCCTGTCTGCTCTAAGACGGAAGTTACAATGAGAGTAGCCACCAGAGACTGTTTCCAAGAAGGAAAACAATGGTTGAAGACAAGAATGGTCATACCAGGTGCAAGCACAGTGATGAGAAGAGCAGAATTGGAGGCTTACTTCCTAATCCTGAAAAGATGTCAAGAATGTAAAGGGTAGCCTGTCCTTTTCTGACAAAATCAAGAACAGAGATGACATTCAATTATCATACCCAAAACAAGGGCTCAGGCGTTTAACAAGTGTTTTATTTTTACAAAATCCTTCGATTGAGGCCTTATCTCCATGTTCCCACATGAAATATGCCTATTGAAGAGGTACTGTGATGCTGTGTACATCAAGTGAACAACAGGTTCGTCTTCATAGCTCTTCAGGACGAAAGACCCAGTCATTCACTTGCTGCTGTCGTACTAGCCAGACTATTTCTTGTCAAGCACTTGTCTGTGGAAAGGGAAAATGTACATTTTCTAGCAATGACGTTTCCTCGGAGTAAATCTAACATGGAATGACTCAGCACAGCTCGGGATGACACACGTAACATTTACCACTGCCATACTGGAATCAATATTGCGATGATAATGTCTTGGATATCCACGCAATTGGTGAAATATAGAATCAGACCTAATGGGTATTTGCCTTTCGCTGAATCCCAGGGTGGAACAAATGTCATGTCTGTCTCTTTTGTCACGTGTGAGAAAGGAAAACTGCATACAAATATATTTCTTTTCCTATCCCCAGATATTTCTCGTCATGGTAAGTTTATATTTCACCGAATGTCTTTCAGTTTGAAAGTTAAAAGAAAGTCAGTTCTCAGTTTGCAAGTGATATTCAAGCATTCTCTATTATTTCATATATAATAACGAATGGAAACATTAAATATGGCTGCAGAGGAACAAACTTTTTTCCAGTGTTGTTTCCTCATTTCCTCTTGTTCCCTCCCTTGAAAAACACACCTTTCCATTCGATGAGAAATATTTCCAGTCAGGAGGTGAGTGTAAAAAATGTTTTTCTCCATGTTTTCTATGCACATGATACATACAATTCTTTTTCAAAATAATGTTAATTTCTTTCTGAAAGAATGCATGTGTAGACGTATAGAAAGAATTATGTACGTGTGTATATATCATTCCCTCAGTTCTCTCATAGAAAGCATGTGCTTAGATACCAAAGGGGGTTACCTGGTAGATACGATTTGAATTATACTCTCAATCAATGGATAAGACTCCAAGGACCTGATCTATCCTTTCTTTTGCAATATTATTACAATTCATGAAACCATCAAGTACACTGAAATTTTGATAAATGGAGTGTTAACGCTGTTTCTCCCCTTGGAGTCACAGCATAGTTCCCAGCAGTCATAGTTGCTTCTCACAATTGCCTCTCTCATCGCCATGGATGATGTGTATTTACATCGGAATCTCATTCACTCAGAGCAGAAGTGCTACACTTTCTTCCAAGGTACTTTGATTCCATTACCTGGCCTCCACAAGGAACTCAGTGAACTGACCCATTTTGCCAGTGACTGTGGCCCAGTTACCTGAATAAGCCAAATTCTCAGTGGAGATCCAGGAACTGTGTGGACAATGTCCCGGAAATACCTTCTCGGAATATATCAGAGCATGGCACAGGAACCGGAGCCAGGACACAATGTGTTCTTCCTGTGGGTAGAGTTCTGTGGTGGGTTTAGTGAGGAGGGAAGGGAACACTTCCAATTATTGGCCAAGTTGTTTTGAAGGGACTAGTTTTTAATGTACATTTTGGGGGTTGTTTCTGCTAATACAGTTGTTCACACCTCTTCCCCCTTTGCTCTCCTGCACCCAGCTCCCGCTCCTCTTCCCTCTGGCCACCCCCCCATTGTGATCCGTGTCCAAGGATCCTGAACAGCTGTCCTTCCAGTAATCCCTTCACCTTCTTCTTCCATTCACCCAGCCGCTTCCCTTGCGACAACCCTCGTTCTGTTTCGTGTATCATCCCTGTTTCTACATTTTTGTTAGGTTATAGAACTCATTGGATTCCACACGTGCCTATTTTGCAGTCTTTAGTGTCCATTTCAAATGGTAGATATCCTTTCAAAATGCATGGATTACTTAAGATCATTTGGAAAATATAATTAGACACATTACCCTTCAACATATAATTCATGTAGCCAGACTCTTTGACTCTTCATTGAGCCTTTAATTCCACTCAGGAGATTGGTTACCCTTTGCTGTCAGCATTAATCCTATAAAATTCGCAAAAAAAAAAAAAAAGAAAGAAAAGAAAAGAAAAGAAAAAGCGGTGCGGGCGAGGGGCGCTAAATAGTATTTCTCCCTCAACACCTGCCTTATTTCACTTAGCATAGTGCCCACAACTTTCACCCATGCCATTGCACAGGGTATTAGCTCCTCCTTTCTCTCCGCTGCGTAAAATTCCATTGTCTAAAAGTACCATACTTTTTGGATCCTCTCATTAACTGATGGGCACTTAAGTTACTTCCAGTACTTGGTTATTGTAAATTGTGTTGCTATGAACATTGGGGTGCAGAGGATCTCACGTTGAACTGGAACATAATCAAGAAAAGAAAAAGCAAACAAAATATAACCAGAGATATTGAAATTAAGAACATTGTAACAGTAGCCACAGGGCATTGGGACGCCATAGGGGGGACAGTGCTCTATAGGAGCTACTATATAGGACACAAGGATAAATTTAAAGGGGAGGTTAGAGGGGAGTAGTGAGGTGGGACTTGCCCGGGGTGGGGGAGCGAACAGGAGATAATCCAGACAATTGTAACTGAATAAAATAAATTAATTAATTTTTAAAATGAGGGTTTAAATCAGTTGGTTTTTCCACATAAACTTTTCTGCACATCCCAGGTCTCTACTCCCAGCTCTCAGACACAAATGCACATGTGAGACTCAGTTCTATTTCTACATCTGCCTTGTCAAAGTAACACGTGTTTTTACCATTTACTTTACCTCCCGTGGATCAGTTGTTGCATCTGTTCATTTGCAATTCGTAAGGAAGTCAAATCCTCCACACACGTGACTCGCTCGTAGTAGAACAGAAACCACGGAACATCACAGATTAGACTATGAGGTCCTGGCAGAAGGCACCTGGAAAGGGAACGCCTGCAAACCAGCTGCACTACCGTGAATCCAGGGATGGAACTGGAAGCTAGTGATCGTCTTAGCCAAAATATGTGCACTGCAAACCACTTGGCTGAAGCTATGAGGCCGAAATTTGTAAGTAAAGTTCACCTCTGACCACCCGGTGGTGTCTGCCTGAAGTGCTGTGCAGGAAGGAAAGGGACACCAAAGGAATGCTCCCCGCTGTGCACCCTTGATAACATGCCTCCCAACCAAGCTCACCATGTTTGCTCAGACGCCTCTGTCCGGACCTTCTCTTTCCAGCAGCTGTAGTGAAGGGAAAATTCTGCCGTCCTGAAAGTGCTTTTTGGGAAAGGAATCGTAAGCTATTTATCAAGAAACAAACCACTCTCAGAACCGTGGGTCTTCCTCCCTTTCCTGCCCTAGAGACTCAGACAGAGAAACTGCTGAATGTCCTCAGGCTAATGGAACTAAGTGTGAAGAGTAGACCGCTTAAGGCATGTCCAGATAGCCGAGTACCTGCTGCGTCCCATTGTTGCGGATTCACCCAGAACTAAGGCCCTGGCCTGTGTGCTTGGTGCTTCCTCAACTGCTTGTAAATCACTCTTTCGCATTCCTCAAAATCTAGTACCATGTTACCCTGCCTTTTCTTCTTTGTCCAAAATGTCCCAGCAACCCGGTGTTGTCTCACTGTCTTTGGAATTCCCGTGGATGTGTCATGCTAGTGTGAATTACCCATGAACGTCTATTGAACTTGCATTTTCTCCTATCAGCCCACCTCTATCAATTTGGTTATTAGCCCAGCCTGAAGAACTTAAAAGGAGGAAGGAAAAGCATTAAACATTTTCAGCCCCCACAGTAGTTTATCCCAATCTATCTTTGCATATATTTAATGCATGGAAAGAGATTTACTTATATGTCCATGGATTCTTATTAAATTGTAAACAGCATATATTAATAATACCTACGTTTAATGAGTGTAGTGTCCTGGGTTTTTCGGTTTTTGTTTTTGTTTTTGTTTTTTTCTATTTCTGCAAATCTCTTTATTTGCCAGCTTAAGGAAGACAGAGGCATTCGTATGTCTGCTCCTTTCTACAAACTACTGGAAGATATTGTTTTGGTAGAAGGAAATGATGAAAAGATGGCCTCACTCAGACATAGAGTGCAAAAAGGGACCACACAGACTGCCTGTAGGGTCCCAAGGTCCTGAAAAGGCTGTTAGATGCCTCTTTCTCATGACACCAATGAGCAATCCTGCAAGGAATCAGCACCCTAATGTTATGAAAGCAGAATTTGGAAAATCTCTCCTGTCAGTCAGGTCATCAGGATCTGCCCCTTTCACATAGCTCTAAATCCTCTCTCACGTGGATGCTCAAAGTCCCTGCACACCTGGTATTTGAGTTTAGCCACTCTTGCCTTTTGAATTCTGACCCTCTCACTCCTTGGCGCTGATTACTTAATTGTTCTTACTCATTTATAATGTTGACCTGTAGCATGGCGCATCTTTGTGGATTCTCAGGGTATAAATACACCAATGGAATTGATGGACCAACAGGCAGTTCCATTACCTGAAGAAATGCAAACATGTTTTCCACCGTGACTTCCCCATTCTGCATTCCCACCCACAGGGCAAAATGGTTGCCTTTGTTTTCAAACCCTGCCAGCATTTGTGGCGATTAGATGTATCCAATGATGGCCATTTTCACCTTGTGAGGTTATATCTCATTGTGGTTTTCATTGGCGTCTCTCTCGTCTGTCTTCCTGGTGTTCCTAACCCCTTTCCTTCACCACCCAACCTTTGCCTCTAACACTTAGCCTGGCAGGCAGGCAGCAGGACCCAAACTGCTGCTCAGTCGCAGGAGTGCTCCACTGACAACGGATTGAGGACACTCTTTCATAGAGAAAAGATTTACACAAAGAAAGGAAACTTTCCTATCCTGTTATGTTTTAATTGCACTTACTGGGGGGTGACACAGGTGAGTGAAATTTGCAGGTTTGCAGTGTGGGAGTCTACACTTCATCCTTTGCATATTGTATTGTGTGATCACCACCCCATTCAAGTCTGCTTCTGGCAGCACCCGCTGTCCCCCTTCATGCCCTTCTATTGCACCGCCCCACCCCTTTTCCCTTGGTCTTCTCCATACTGTTATCTGGGAAGGTCTTTTCTTACTCCCTTCCGGTTTCCCACCTAGCCTGCACCCCATACCCCCTCTGACAGCTGGCTGCCAGCTCTCTAGGAGCCTCTCCCCATTTTCCTTGTTACTTCAGTTTGTTCATTAGATGCTCCTTATGACAGAGATCCTATGGTATTTATTTGTCGTCCTCTGACTGGCTTATTTCACGGAGCCTAAGGTTTTTCAGGTCCATCCACACTGTCACAAAGGGACAGATTTCCATGTACTATTTATTCCATTGTGTGCACATACCACAGTTCTCTTATCCACTCATCTACTCATGGGCACTTGGGCAGCATGTACAAGTGTTCTATTGTCAATAAGCATGACCTGAGAATGGGAATATAGCCCAGACTGTGGAGGGTGGCAGACGGGTCAAAAAGGCGGGCAGTGTCGTGTGGGGGGGTGGAGAATTCTTGGAAGAAAAGACTTCGTTTTCTTTTGTGACATCTCCTCATCCACTTAATGTTTCTACAGTTAAATGTGGGCCTGAAAGAAGAGGCTGTGGCTTACCTTCCATGTCGGTCCAAGCAAAAACCCTGAAGACACAGGTACCTCAGTATGAACCAGATACCTAATGATCTTCCTATTCTTCATCCAGTGTTTGCCCCACCTTGGGCGTGCTAAAGGACGCCTGCTAATCCCACCACCCCCTTGTTCTTGCTTTCCCATCCTGAAGCAGGAAAGAAGTGTTTCAGTCAAATATTTATTACTACTAGCCTCTCTCAAAATACCCAGTCTCCCAACCTTGCCCTTCCCCCAAACACTGCTTCCCACCAGGCCTCCACACACCCTCATAGGCAGATGTGAGAAGGGAAAGGATTCCTCCCAGAAAGCAATCAAAGAAGAGCCCATTCAACAGCCAGGTGTTTTATTGAGGTGAGGGGTTATCATTTGCCCCTCCCTCACATAGCATACTTCTTGGTCCAAGCTCGCGCCATGGTATCATATGCCTTCCTGTCCTTTAGGTACATTCTCCCAATGGATGGAACAAAGGCATGGTTGGGGTTGGGGTCACATAGCAAGGAGCTGATGGACAGCAAGAGTTTGGATATGGTCATTATAGGAGACCACTGGGACCTGAGAATATCGACACAGATATATCCCTTTCGGTTGATATTGGGGTGGTAGATCGGGGTGGTGAAGGAAATCGCCGGAGGCCTGAAGGGGTAATTTCGAGGGAATTGTATGTCTAGGCAGAACACCCCTCCCTCATAGGGGCTGTCCGGGGGTCCCATGATGGTCCCCTTCCATTGGAACATGTTGTCATCCACTGGCCCTGCAGAGCACATGGGCGGGGGATCGATCGTGATGTTCGCCAGTTCCTTGTGCAGTCGCCTCAGCGCCGTGGATGTGTCCCAGACAGCGGGGATGGACTGGATATCCTGACAGGGACCAAGGGGGAACCACGGGTAAGGGGGACCATGGGTTAGGGCGGGCGTGGCTTCTGGGGAAGATGGTTGGAGGGTCAGCCACCCCCCAGGTCGGCGGGTAAGAAGTTGGAACCTGGCTGTGGCGTGTATGGTGGGGGCGGGGGGCAGGGAGAGTTGGGGACTCACTTGGAACAGCAGGACCTGAGAGGCTACTGCTCACCTGTGCGCCGCTGTTCCCTGGCTCCTCAATCCTAGGCTCCTGCACCTCCTCCTCCTGCACCTCTTGCTCCTCCACCCCTGGCTCTTCCATCTCCTTGTCCTCCACTGCTGTCTGCTGCTCAGAGCCTATAGCCCAAGGCTGCGCTGCCTGCGGGGATACTCCGCCTTCCTGCCACAGGACCAGCCGCTCCTGAAGGCCTGCCCCAACAGTTCCTGCTGGCCGGCCCCAAGGGACCCTGTGTTCCCATGGCAGGAGGGAATATGCACTGTGACGTCACAAGGGACAGCTGACCAATCAGCAACTCAGTGGGCGCGTGGCCAGGGGAGACAGATGGCCTCCATCACAGGGAGTATTAGTATAGCAACAATTTTATAGGAATAATAGTGTAGCAACATATTAGAGTTGTCTATGCAATAAAGAAATAAACAGAGAAACAAACAAGTAAATAGTGAACTTGTATGAAACAAATGGTTCTAATCCTCTGTAAAGACAAAGGAAGCATATCAAGAAAGGGAGCCCCTGGGATATTTTACCACAAAGGGAGGATTACACAGGAAAATGCACTACAGTCTTGGCTGTCTTTTCGCTCCTGGTCACCCTGCTGATCGGTGTTCTCCTGGGCACACCGCGTTTCCAAGTTGAAGTGCAGGACTTAACGCCAGCTCCTAGGAGATACTTCAGGAGTTTGTGGTCAGAATCAAGAGCTTGTTTCTCACACATGACAAATGCATAGGGGTGAGATTTCACGAGAAAACAACAAGTGTCAGAGTGTCCTGAAGGGCAACGTATTTTGGCCACTCTCCTCAAGATTCTCAGCATATTTACTCCCCATCTGTGCTGCTGACTGCAGTGTGAAATGCCAGGGGCAGGGAAGAGTAGCTTAGCTCCACCAGTAGATGTTCAAAATGACCAGAAGCTTCTATGCACACCATTAATCTCCTTAGATACCCCCTGTGGAGCCATGGCTGCTCTTCTGCAACACTGCGAGTTTCATCGAACTGTTTGGGACATCTCTTTCAACCCAATGTCATTGGCTGAATTTCTTGGAACCTATATAACGTGTGGAGAAATGGTGGAGGGCTCAAGGATTTTTACTCTTGGTCCCAGCACTCGCGGGAGAGTGAGATTTGGATGCATTTAATTCCTGTAGTGATCACCACTAATTTACTGATCAAGGTTGTGTGTTCTATGTTAGGTGTAAACCTAAATACGATATGATCTCTGAGTCAAAGGCATTCGTGGTCTGATACAGGAAGAGGGAAATACATTGACATGTATTTACATCATTAACATCGCACGCTCTATATACAGCAATAAAAACATATTTGTGGATCCCGGGCTACTGGAAAGACAAGGATGAAAGGTGACTCTTCAGAGGGACTTCTATCTGAGCTGAGTCAGGCATGAGCACTGTCAGTTCATGGGGGGCGGAGGGTAAGCAGGCTTTCAGATGGGAAAAGGGCGGGTAGGAATAATGGCAGATCATAACGGAGCCAGGGGAATAAGCAGATGTGAAAGGCCTGATGCGACAGAAAGCATGACCATTTCCAGGAAGGAAATGCATTTTGCAAAGGGTTAGGTGTTCAATTCCTAGTCAAGGCACATGGCTGGGTTGTGGGCTGTGTCCTCACTAGGGGGCGCCTGAGAGGCCACCATGCCTTGGTGTTTCTCTCCCTCACTTCCTCTCTCTAAAGACGAGTAACTGAAATCCTTCAAACCAAATAGTGAGATAAATATCTTTTCATGTAATAATATTGAATTTAGTAGCGATAAAAGTGAATATAACCAATTATGCAACACCATAATCCCAGAGTTAACATTATGTGTTGTAAATTTTATTCAGAGAAAATGCTCCCTCTCCACTTTACCCCTTACCGCTGCGAGAACGTATTTCCCTGCTATGATGTTGACCTTGGCTATGTGACGTTCTCAATGATTGGCAAGAGGAGGACGTGATGTGTAAACGTCCAAGAAACGCTAATTACGGTCACTCCTCATTAACTTGGGACAGCTGCCTACACAAGAAATGTTCTATTGAATGGATACACATTCATTCTTGCCTTCCCTCAGAGGAAACACCTCATTCAATCCAAAGTTCTACCTTCCACCAAAATTCAAGCCAAGACAAGATGAGGAGACTCGACAAAAATCATACTTAAACTGAAGACTCAGAAGTGAGAGATATGTGTTTGCTTTAATCCATGAGATTTATGCTTTGCTTCTTCTTGAGACGAAACCTAACTAAAGTGTTTTGTTTACAAAAAAATGCTGCATGGCTCCATTTTCAATCCCTTTTGTGGGAGTAATAAGCAAACTGATGCAGACAATTAATGCTTCAGTAGGTGGCATAGTTTTCCTTTTTGGCCGACAATAAGGGGAAGCAACTACAAAGCTGCTGTTGACACTTCTCACGTGGCTTAACTGTACTGGATGTGGTCCCTTGGCTTCCCTACAGGTCTCAAGATGGCTGTTCTAACCCACATACAGCATCAGCATTCCATGCTGTCGAATGGGAGTCAAGAAAGTGGTGGCACCTTGGCTTTCCTTTTTAACGGATAAAGAAACAGTTTTTCCAAAGGTGACCCTGGCAGACTGCGTTCTGTGCCCTGAGTTGCAGACCGGGATCACATGGCCCCTCACATCTATAATGCAGACCATGAAAGGGAGAAACACTTGGCCCTGATTGGGATAGATAAAATGCAACTCGGTGCTGAAGACTTTTAAAGTGCTTTCTCCACGAAAAACATGCCTTCTGACAGCAATAAAGAAGGGAAGTGGTGATGGTGAATATTGAAGGGGCAAGTAACAATGATTTCCCTTGTTAGAATTAGTTCTTATATCCTTTAATTCTTCCTCTCCCAATCTACTGTCAAGCCAGAGTAGGGAAATGTGTGTGCATAACACAATATATGTAAAACATATGTTTCACCGACTTAAAAAATGTCCTTGATGAAGAATACGACCTCAACAGATGTTATGCCGTTAATTGAAACTGGGTAAGCACTGAAATTATTTGAAGGAAAGAAAGCATGATGTCAAGGTGAAGTCATGTTCACTCCAAGTTCATATTTAGAAGGCAGTCATGCTAAGGCACGGCGAAAGAGAATACAACTTGGTTGGTGTGGCAGATTTAGTGATGCAGAATGTAGCACGAGATCGCATTAAAATGCAGCACAGGTACAGAGCCTGAGAGAGTTTAGGAGCCTTGCGATGTGTGGCGCACATTCTACTGCGAGATCCGTGGCTGAATATGACAAGGAAACCTTCAGATGTCCCAGGAAGGTTAAGACACCAGTGAACAAACCGTGTCAGGGGAAAGCATTTAGTGTCTGTGAGGTAAGAGTCTGTCTGTGTCGCTTTCACACTTGGAAAAATGATGTGAACCATGGCCTTCGCATGCTACGTTAAATCCAGAATAGTATCACACATCTAGCTTCTGCATACTAGCTTAACTTTTTCCTTTGCATGACAGTATTTTGCTCTGTAAGGGTAAGCGCGTCACCTTGTCTCCACCCTGCAGTCCTTTCTTGGTTTAGTTCAAATGCCCTTCCATAAAACTAGTCTGTAGATATTTTTCTTCCTTTCTGGAACTGCTGGTTTCCTCTGTACTTGGGATGTAATGAAGGATGTTTACAACTATCTTCTGACTTTTAACAACTCCCCCCTTCTTGTATTTTTTTAGACACACTCACGTCATTACTTAAAATGGAAGTCATAGCTTCGACTACCTTTGGTGGTTCTTTCCTGCTAGATGAATTGGACATATTTAAAATTCCGTCAGTTTGGCCTTAATTACTTCTGCTTCATGAAATTGTAAAAGGGCATGCGGTTACCTCTAAAAACCGGAGAAAATGAAGAGTACTCTAAGCAGAGAAGACCCAATTCAAAGTGCATTTTGCAACAATAACAGTCCCAAGCATGTTCTCTGTAATGACAATAGATGTATTGATTATCGGAAACTTGAAAATATGGACTTTGGTAAATATCAGAAAGGATAAAAACTGTCTCTCATATCACAAAGTGAGTAAAAAAATAATGACAAGTGGTAAAGCTGCTCTCCACTCTAAGGTCAAGCTGTAACATATCCATAAGGAATCATGAACCATAGGTGTCAACCCCATAGAACCAACTTCTAGGATTAATAAATCATTGGACATAATAAATTGTACACTCTAGGGAAAAAAAAATTAATTCACTCCTTCCATTAACGATGAGAAGCAAATATATGTAGACACAGTAGGCTTCCTGTATGGTGAAGTAGTCTTGACATTAACCTACATTTTTCATGGGACCCTTTGAAACCAAATGAAGTAGGGTATTTTTCCAGGTGTAGGTGGTTTTGTGTAGAGAAACTTCACGTACTTAATGGAAAGGGGAGAATCAGGGACTCCAAAAGTAAAGTGTGAAATATTTTTGATGAATTAAACAACAGCCCATAAATATTAAAGACCAATATTTTTAAAATCATTACTCTAGATTTTTTCCATTCAGTAAGAAAGACCGTCATTAACCCTGCTCACAGTTTTCACATCTTTCCATAAACATTGGTGGAAAATGGCATTGTTCTTCCTTTTGACATTTCCTGATCCTATCGTATGCGTTACTACGGGGAAAAAAGAATTCAGAGAAGGCCAGAGAAATATCCCTAGATAGCAGTTCATACTCCAGAAAAAATGAACAGTAGAGCGCTTTTTTTCAGGGAAGAAATACAGCGTATGCACAATACTCATTCATGACAGAGGGGAAAAATAAATGTCAAAAAACATGCAAAGTTATCACGTCAAGACAGTCACATGAAAAAGACAAAATTTATATAGAACCGTTGTATTTCTTCTACAATTTATAAGTATTGGTGCCAGCTACTTATAATGTGATATATAACACATACTGGGTTGGTTCTCTCTGGGAAGCCCTAGTCAAAGATCATTTGAATATTCTTCATGTATATAAATACATAAGACCTAATGACTTGCTTCCTAGAGTGCTTCAAATGTGGGAGGTCGTTGAAGGGTAAGCACTTCCTTGTTACATCAACTTGTAGATACATGGAGAGACTCTTGAATATTCATAGAAGGAATGTGTAAAGGGCCAAAGCCTAGGAAATATACATTTCAACTTTATAATCTACAGAAGCATAACATTTCACTTTCCAAGCCTTGAGAAAACGCTGACTATACTAGCAACGCTTCTTACAATCCAGGGTCCTGTTTCAGTAAGTGAAACACTTTCCAAACCACAGTAATAGGCTGGGGGTACTAAGGAGAAGTTCGAGAAGTCTGTCTTATACTACGAGGTTTAATTCAGAGAAAAGATCTTAGGATGAACAAAATGGTAAGTGTGGTCTGAAGCATAAACCTGATTCAGAACCAATGAATTCATCAGGTAAGAATCAGCAATTAATTTTCATTGAAATGCAAACCCCAAACCAAAGGAATACACAAGCATACATGAGCGTACATACTCACACATCTTAAATAGTTTGCAAAGGAAGCCAAACTGCAAGGACTCTATGGACATACAAAGCAGTTAGATGTAACTGAGACAATCGTGCTCATAGTAACAGAGCACACACCAATCAATTAACTTCCAAGACCTGTTATCTGTGAAAGTAGGTTGTTAGACGACATAGTTCCCAAGGCTCCTCATAGGGATGATGTGGTGGGAGTCTTTTAGAGACAACCATGCAATGCTATGGACGGAAGTGGACACCATCATGCTAAGTGAAATGTGCCAGGCTGTGACGGAGAAATACCAAATGATCTCACCTTTAAGTACAACATCATCAACTGAGGAAAAAAGGAAACAAAATATGAACAGGGACATGCACATTAACAAGTTAAATGTTAGGCTTCAGGTACAGATAAGAACAGAGGATTTTTTCTAATATTCATATAGGAAAACATTATTCAATGCAAAGACTTTTCATTTCTCTTTGACCATACTACCTCCCACAAAACCACCTCTAACTCCGGTGAGTCCCCACTGCCTCCCTCCAGACCCATCCCCATGTTCGATCCTCCATCTTCCCATCACTTTTGGCTCTGTCCACATCTCCGTATACATGTTCCTGATACCCCTGCCCCCTTCCCCACCCTCATTATCTCCCCGCAACTCCCTCTTGCTTCTGGCTGTTGGGTTTTATTTCAGGGTCTCTCTGAAAAAAAAAAAATTCACTTACAATTTTCTGCATGTCTCCCCATCCCTCAACCCTACCCCAGTGTCTCTCATACAAAATTCTTTAATCAAGGACAGATGGGTCACGTAGAGACCATCGCTGACATGTTCCTACTACTTTGGAACTGCAGTTTTAGCAGTAGAATGGCAAGGGAAGAGATGAAGGATAAAGACACTTTGGGGAAGATGGATCAAAATCTTGTAATACGTGTAAAGATGGCAGTGGGAGAAAAGGCAGATGGACTTCGAATTTATGATCCTTGAACTTGGGACAATAATAATTGCGCTGATTCAATTGCGTGACACGGGATTGCCACTAGTTTTTTAAATAGAAGACGACTCTGCTTCTTATTGTCCAATGACTTTAAGAAACATCCAATGAACACGTTATAGTATGCAATAGAAGACCGCAGGAGGCGTTAAACATCGGAGCTACACTGGGCTGCACATTTTCTGAGGCCTGAGACCCTGCCTAATTTACCTTTGTCGTCTTTCTCCAAGGCATTTTAGCAGCAATCTCCACCGCATAATACAATCCCAATAATCCTAGTCTGCATGGATGAGTAATAGAAAACCCCTTGCACGAATAAAGGAACAATAACGATAAATACTCGAAAGAAAGTATAGAGAAAAGTGAATTTGTTGAGGCGGTCCTCAGCTCCCCCGATCCTGCTTTTGATTCCTTCTACTGTGTTCTTCGTTTATAAAATTAAACCACAATGAGGTTCCATCTCACAACAGCCGGAGTGGCCAACATAAACAAAGCAGGACACGGATGTCGGAGAGGATGAGGAGAAAAGGGACAACCAGGACATTGTTGGTGCGAATGCAGACTGGTGCGGCCACTGTGGAGAACTGTATGGAATTTCCTCTGCAAACTAAAAATGGAAAAGCCGTTTGACCCAGAAATTCCACTGCTGGGATTGTACCCTTAGAACACTGAAACACCAATGCCTGAGAACCTGTGCACCCCAATGTCCATAGCACCACGATTTACAATAGCCCAGTGCTGGAGGCTACCTAGGTGCCCATCAGCTAATGAGTGGATCCAAAAACTATGGTACATTTACACAATGGAAATCTGCACCGAAGAGAGAAAGAAGGAGCTGATACACTTTGCAATGGTATGGATGGAACTGGACAGCATTAGGTTAAGTGAAATGCGCCAGGCTGTGAGGGAGAAATACCAAATGATCCCACCTTTAAGGACAACATAATGAACTGAGGAAAAAGGGAAACAAAATAGAAACAGACACATAGGACTTTAAGAACAATGGTACAATAGTCAGAGGGGAAGAGGGAGGGGATAGAGGGGAGAGTGGTCTACAGGATCTACTACTCTAAAATGCACAAGGAGAAAATCAAAGGGGAGTTTTGAGGTGTCTGGGGGAGGTGGGACTGGCTAGGGTGAGGTGCAGGGATGGGGAGGAAATGCAGTCAATTATAACTGAATAAACATAAAATTAAATCAATATCTATTAAAAATTAAACCTAGTAGAAGGGTTTTATGAAAATCGTGTTTTATGGCTAAAAAATAAAAATTAAGTTTTGAAGTTAAAACAAAAGAAATCCTGACTTTGATGAGAGCCTAGAGTTAGGAATAGAAAGAGTGGAAACCAGTGAGGAAGACAGAACACAGTCATAGAAGAAAAATAACCAGGGGTATTGTGTCATCGCTGCCTTTGTTTTCCTGTATCAATAATGTCATTCCCATTCCTCTTCCTATACCACCCTTACCTCCTCCGGTCTATTTTGCTCCTATCATTAATGTTTCTTATTCCCTGTACCTTTTCCCCCGTTGTCGGTCCACCCCCTCCCGCTAATAACCCTCCATATTACCTCCATTTCTGCCATTCAGTTCCTGTTGGAATTGTCTTCGTAGTGTGTTTTTATTTTTGCTTTTAAGGTTAGGTTGTTGATAGATGTGACTTTGCTGCCATTTTATTCGCATTTTTTTTTTTTTACCTTCTTTTTCCTTAGGCAACTTTCTGTATCTTTTCATATAATAAGGGCTTGGAGATGATGAACTCCTTTAAATTGAACTTGTCTGGGCAGCACTTTATCTGCCCGAGCGTTCGAAAAGACAGCTTTGCTGGATAGAACAATCTTGGATGGAGTTCCTTGCATTTCATCACTTGGGATACTTCTTCCCAGCCCTTTCTTGCCTCCAATGTTTCTGTTGAGAAATCAGCTGACAATCTTTTCGGAATTCCTTTGTAGGTAACTGTCTCCTTATCTCTTGCAGCTTCTCAGATTCTCTCCTTATCTTTAATCTCGGACAAAGTAATTGTGCTGTGCCTTGGTTGTTCCTCTTTGGGTCCAACTGCCTTGGGACTCTCTGGGCTTCCTGGACTTCCTGGAAGGCTGTTTCTTGTGCCAGATAGGGGAAGTTGTCCTTCATTCACTTTTCAAAGAATGTCTCCATTTCTTGTTCTTCCTCTTGTCCTCCTGCCACCACTATGATTTGGATGTTGGACCACTTAGAATTACCCTGGAGGTTCCTAAGACTCTCCTCAATGATTTGAATCGTTGTTTCTTCATTCTGTTCTGGTTGAATGTGTTTTTCTTCCTTCTGCTCCAAACTGTTCGTCTCAGTCCCGCTTTCCTTCCCGTCCGTGTTGGTTCCCTGAACATGTTCCTCTATTTCACTTTTCCTAGGCTGCACTTGTTCCTCTATGTTGTGACCATACTCAGCCAATTGCTGAGCATCACAACGACCAGCATTTGGAACTGTGCCTCTGGTAGGTTGGCTAACCCTTCATCACTTAGCTGCATTTTTGTCGGAGCTTTGATCTCTTCTTTCATTTGGGCCATGTGTTTTTGGTTGTTTGTTTCAGAGTGCCTCTTATGTGGTAATGGGCAGAGCCTTAGGGTTTCATTAGGGCAGCCCACCTGGCCGTGCTGTGAGCCGTATTTTGGGGAGGGGTGTGACAGGGAACGATGCTGCTTGCCTAGCTCTCTGCTGGCTTTCAGTCACTTCCCCTACTACCCACAATCAAAACAGTCCCATGTGAAGCTGATTCGCAGGGGAGTGGTTTTGTATACGTTCTCGGACTCTGTGTGTCTCTCCAAGGAACTCTCCTGTGAGGCTGAGAGTGTTCTGTGCTGCTGCAAACCCCTCAGGTGTTTCCCAGCAGAGGTTTGAGGTTTTATTTAGCTGCGCTGGAGCCCTGGCTTGCGTCGTCCATTTCGCTCCACCGTTGTTCATCTCCATTGATCTGCTAGCAAATATGCTACCCCTCGCTCTGGAGCTGCTGCCTTGCCTGGTCCACCAGCCACCTGTCTGCCAGGGCCGCCTCTCCCGTCGCAGTTCTCCAGCCACCTTCCTGCTGCGAGTCCTCTCCACCCCTACTTGCCGCTTCTACCCCTCCTACTGGTCTGTGTGAATGTTTAGTCTGTAACTCCTTGGTTGTTGGACTCTCATCCAGTTCCATTTTCTGCCAGTTTCTGGCTGGTTTTTGTTTTTAAATTCATTGCTCTCCTTGTTTTGGCTGTGTGAGGAGGGAAAGGGCATCTACGTATGCCTGTGTCTTCGCCAGAGGTGACTCTAGTGTCTTTCCAATGGTACTGCAATTTGTTGAGGGAGGAAATATTTATTACTATTTCCATAAAGCCTAGAATTATTGGGTGGATAGTTACTGTTTCCAAATAACATTTTCTCACTGAGACTTCAAAACCATTTCTTGGACGAAGTATAATTTATTTTATTTTGCCAATCAGAAACTTGAGGCTCAAAGAGATACAAAATTATTCAAAGCTGCATCACGAGACTGTGATGAAGGCAGTCCCGGGTGCCTCCAAAGCCCTACTTTTCTTCACCATAGCGTAGAGGTAAGGGATATTTAGCCCTCCCAGGTGTGGCTACATCGGTTTTGTGTCACCCTACACAGTCAGAAGGTGCTGGTTTGATTGCCATAGGGCACGTGCCCTGGATGCAGGTTCGGTCCCCACGTGGGCTGTGAATGAGAGGCAATGATTGATGCTTCACTCTCAGATTGATGTTTCTGTCTCTAACAAACCCCAAACGGTTAAAAAAATGTGATGTGTAATATTGTTAATATGACTGGAGGGAGTAATAAAGGAGAAGTTTATTATTCTATTGAATCTTCCTTAGGTTTCTGTGTGTTAAGTCACCCTAGCTAAGTGGTTTCGTAATATGGAAGACAGGAGCCTTCATTCGGTTCCCTGTACTATCCCATTTTAAGACATTCCCTGCCTACTCTCCTGTCTGCTCTAAGACAGAAGTGACAATGAGAGTAGCCTCCAGAGACTGTTTCCAAGAAGGAAAACGATGGTTGAAGACAAGAATGGTCATACCAGGTGCAAGCACAGTGATGAGAAGAGCAGAATTGGAGGCTTACTTCCTAATCCTGAAAAGATGTCAAGAATGTAAAGGGTAGCCTGTCCTTTTCTGACAAAATCAAGAACAGAGATGACATTCAATTATCATACCCAAAACAAGGGCTCAGGCGTTTAACAAGTGTTTTATTTTTACAAAATCCTTCGATTGAGGCCTTATCTCCATGTTCCCACATGAAATATGCCTATTGAAGAGGTACTGTGATGCTGTGTACATCAAGTGAACAACAGGTTCGTCTTCATAGCTCTTCAGGACGAAAGACCCAGTCATTCACTTGCTGCTGTCGTACTAGCCAGACTATTTCTTGTCAAGCACTTGTCTGTGGAAAGGGAAAATGTACATTTTCTAGCAATGACGTTTCCTCGGAGTAAATCTAACATGGACTGACTCAGCACAGCTCGGGATGACACACGTAACATTTACCACTGCCATACTGGAATCAATATTGCGACGATAATTTCTTGGATATCCACGCAATTGGTGAAATATAGAATCAGACCTAATGGGTATTTGCCTTTCGCTGAATCCCAGGACGGAAAAAAATGTCACGTCTGTCTCTTTTGTCACGTGTGAGAAAGGAAAACTGCATACAAATATATTTCTTTTCCTATCCCCAGATATTTCTCCTCATGGTAAGTTTATATTTCACCGAATGTCTTTCAGTTTGAAAGTTAAAAGAAAGTCAGTTCTCAGTTTGCAAGTGATATTCAAGCATTCTCTATTATTTCATATATAATAACGAATGGAAACATTAAATATGGCTGCAGAGGAACAAACTTTTTTCCAGTGTTGTTTCCTCATTTCCTCTTGTTCCCTCCCTTGAAAAACACACATTTCCATTCGATGAGAAATATTTCCAGTCAGGAGGTGAGTGTAAAAAATGTTTTTCTCCATGTTTTCTATGCACATGATACATACAATTCTTTTTCAAAATAATGTTAATTTCTTTCTGAAAGAATGCATGTGTAGACGTATAGAAAGAATTATGTACGTGTGTATATATCATTCCCTCAGTTCTCTCATAGAAAGCATGTGCTTAGATACCAAAGGGGGTTACCTGGTAGATACGATTTGAATTATACTCTCAATCAATGGATAAGACTCCAAGGACCTGATCTATCCTTTCTTTTGCAATATTATTACAATTCATGAAACCATCAAGTACACTGAAATTTTGATAAATGGAGTGTTAACGCTGTTTCTCCCCTTGGAGTCACAGCATAGTTCCCAGCAGTCATAGTTGCTTCTCACAATTGCCTCTCTCATCGCCATGGATGATGTGTATTTACATCGGAATCTCATTCACTCAGAGCAGAAGTGCTACACTTTCTTCCAAGGTACTTTGATTCCATTACCTGGCCTCCACAAGGAACTCAGTGAACTGACCCATTTTGCCAGTGACTGTGGCCCAGTTACCTGAATAAGCCAAATTCTCAGTGGAGATCCAGGAACTGTGTGGACAATGTCCCGGAAATACCTTCTCGGAATATATCAGAGCATGGCACAGGAACCGGAGCCAGGACACAATGTGTTCTTCCTGTGGGTAGAGTTCTGTGGTGGGTTTAGTGAGGAGGGAAGGGAACACTGCCAATTATTGGCCAAGTTGTTTTGAAGGGACTAGTTTTTAATGTACATTTTGGGGGTTGTTTCTGCTAATACAGTTGTTCACACCTCTTCCCCCTTTGCTCTCCTGCACCCAGCTGCCGCTCCTCTTCCCTCTGGCCACCCCCCCATTGTGATCCGTGTCCAAGGATCCTGAACAGCTGTCCTTCCAGTAATCCCTTCACCTTCTTCTTCCATTCACCCAGCCGCTTCCCTTGCGACAACCCTCGTTCTGGTTCGTGTATCATCCCTGTTTCTACATTTTTGTTAGGTTATAGAACTCATTGGATTCCACACGTGCCTATTTTGCAGTCTTTAGTGTCCATTTCAAATGGTAGATATCCTTTCAAAATGCATGGATTACTTAAGATCATTTGGAAAATATAATTAGACACATTACCCTTCAACATATAATTCATGTAGTCAGACTCTTTGACTCTTCATTGAGCCTTTAATTCCACTCAGGAGATTGGTTACCCTTTGCTGTCAGCATTAATCCTATAAAATTCGCAAAAAAAAAAAAAAAAGAAAAGAAAAGAAAAAGCGGTGCGGGCGAGGGGCGCTAAATAGTATTTCTCTCTCAACACCTGCCTTATTTCACTTAGCATAATGCCCACAACTTTCACCCATGCCATTGCACAGGGTATTAGCTCCTCCTTTCTCTCCGCTGCGTAAAATTCCATTGTCTAAAAGTACCATACTTTTTGGATCCTCTCATTAACTGATGGGCACTTAAGTTACTTCCAGTACTTGGTTATTGTAAATTGTGTTGCTATGAACATTGGGGTGCAGAGGATCTCACGTTGAACTGGAACATAATCAAGAAAAGAAAAAGCAAACAAAATATAACCAGAGATATTGAAATTAAGAACATTGTAACAGTAGCCACAGGGCATTGGGACGCCATAGGGGGGACAGTGCTCTATAGGAGCTACTATATAGGACACAAGGATAAATTTAAAGGGGAGGTTAGAGGGGAGTAGTGAGGTGGGACTTGCCCGGGGTGGGGGAGCGAACAGGAGATAATCCAGACAATTGTAACTGAATAAAATAAATTAATTAATTTTTAAAATGAGGGTTTAAATCAGTTGGTTTTTCCACATAAACTTTTCTGCACATCCCAGGTCTCTACTCCCAGCTCTCAGACACAAATGCACATGTGAGACTCAGTTCTATTTCTACATCTGCCTTGTCAAAGTAACACGTGTTTTTACCATTTACTTTACCTCCCGTGGATCAGTTGTTGCATCTGTTCATTTGCAATTCGTAAGGAAGTCAAATCCTCCACACACGTGACTCGCTCGTAGTAGAACAGAAACCACCGAACATCACAGATTAGACTATGAGGTCCTGGCAGAAGGCACCTGGAAAGGGAACGCCTGCAAACCAGCTGCACTACCGTGAATCCAGGGATGGAACTGGAAGCTAGTGATCGTCTTAGCCAAAATATGTGCACTGCAAACCACTTGGCTGAAGCTATGAGGCCGAAATTTGTAAGTAAAGTTCACCTCTGACCACCCGGTGGTGTCTGCCTGAAGTGCTGTGCAGGAAGGAAAGGGACACCAAAGGAATGCTCCCCGCTGTGCACCCTTGATAACATGCCTCCCAACCAAGCTCACCATGATTGCTCAGACGCCTCTGTCCGGACCTTCTCTTTCCAGCAGCTGTAGTGAAGGGAAAATTCTGCCGTCCTGAAAGTGCTTTTTGGGAAAGGAATCGTAAGCTATTTATCAAGAAACAAACCACTCTCAGAACCGTGGGTCTTCCTCCCTTTCCTGCCCTAGAGACTCAGACAGAGAAACTGCTGAATGTCCTCAGGCTAATGGAACTAAGTGTGAAGAGTAGACCGCTAAAGGCATGTCCACATAGCCGAGTACCTGCTGCGTCCCATTGTTGCGGATTCACCCAGAACTAAGGCCCTGGCCTGTGTGCTTGGCGCTTCCTCAACTGCTTGTAAATCACTCTTTCGCATTCCTCAAAATCTAGTACCATGTTACCCTGCCTTTTCTTCTTTGTCCAAAATGTCCCAGCAAACCGGTGTTGTCTCACTGTCTTTGGAATTCCCGTGGATGTGTCATGCTAGTGTGAATTACCCATGAACGTCTATTGAACTTGCATTTTCTCCTATCAGCCCACCTCTATCAATTTGGTTATTAGCCCAGCCTGAAGAACTTAAAAGGAGGAAGGAAAAGCATTAAACATTTTCAGCCCCCACAGTAGTTTATCCCAATCTATCTTTGCATATATTTAATGCATGGAAAGAGATTTACTTATATGTCCATGGATTCTTATTAAATTGTAAACAGCATATATTAATAATACCTACGTTTAATGAGTGTAGTGTCCTGGGTTTTTCGGTTTTTGTTTTTGTTTTTGTTTTTTTCTATTTCTGCAAATCTCTTTATTTGCCAGCTTAAGGAAGACAGAGGCATTCGTATGTCTGCTCCTTTCTACAAACTACTGGAAGATATTGTTTTGGTAGAAGGAAATGATGAAAAGATGGCCTCACTCAGACATAGAGTGCAAAAAGGGACCACACAGACTGCCTGTAGGGTCCCAAGGTCCTGAAAAGGCTGTTAGATGCCTCTTTCTCATGACACCAATGAGCAATCCTGCAAGGAATCAGCACCCTAATGTTATGAAAGCAGAATTTGGAAAATCTCTCCTGTCAGTCAGGTCATCAGGATCTGCCCCTTTCACATAGCTCTAAATCCTCTCTCACGTGGATGCTCAAAGTCCCTGCACACCTGGTATTTGAGTTTAGCCACTCTTGCCTTTTGAATTCTGACCCTCTCACTCCTTGGCGCTGATTACTTAATTGTTCTTACTCATTTATAATGTTGACCTGTAGCATGGCGCATCTTTGTGGATTCTCAGGGTATAAATACACCAATGGAATTGATGGACCAACAGGCAGTTCCATTACCTGAAGAAATGCAAACATGTTTTCCACCGTGACTTCCCCATTCTGCATTCCCACCCACAGGGCAAAATGGTTGCCTTTGTTTTCAAACCCTGCCAGCATTTGTGGCGATTAGATGTATCCAATGATGGCCATTTTCACCTTGTGAGGTTATATCTCATTGTGGTTTTCATTGGCGTCTCTCTCGTCTGTCTTCCTGGTGTTCCTAACCCCTTTCCTTCACCACCCAACCTTTGCCTCTAACACTTAGCCTGGCAGGCAGGCAGCAGGACCCAAACTGCTGCTCAGTCGCAGGAGTGCTCCACTGACAACGGATTGAGGACACTCTTTCATAGAGAAAAGATTTACACAAAGAAAGGAAACTTTCCTATCCTGTTATGTTTTAATTGCACTTACTGGGGGGTGACACAGGTGAGTGAAATTTGCAGGTTTGCAGTGTGGGAGTCTACACTTCATCCTTTGCATATTGTATTGTGTGTTCACCACCCCATTCAAGTCTGCTTCTGGCAGCACCCGCTGTCCCCCTTCATGCCCTTCTATTGCACCGCCCCACCCCTTTTCCCTTGGTCTTCTCCATACTGTTATCTGGGAAGGTCTTTTCTTACTCCCTTCCGGTTTCCCACCTAGCCTGCACCCCATACCCCCTCTGACAGCTGGCTGCCAGCTCTCTAGGAGCCTCTCCCCATTTTCCTTGTTACTTCAGTTTGTTCATTAGATGCTCCTTATGACAGAGATCCTATGGTATTTATTTGTCGTCCTCTGACTGGCTTATTTCACGGAGCCTAAGGTTTTTCAGGTCCATCCACACTGTCACAAAGGGACAGATTTCCATGTACTATTTATTCCATTGTGTGCACATACCACAGTTCTCTTATCCACTCATCTACTCATGGGCACTTGGGCAGTCTGTACAAGTGTTCTATTGTCAATAAGCATGACCTGAGAATGGGAATATAGCCCAGACTGTGGAGGGTGGCAGACGGGTCAAAAAGGCGGGCAGTGTCGTGTGGGGGGGTGGAGAATTCTTGGAAGAAAAGACTTCGTTTTCTTTTGTGACATCTCCTCATCCACTTAATGTTTCTACAGTTAAATGTGGGCCTGAAAGAAGAGGCTGTGGCTTACCTTCCATGTCGGTCCAAGCAAAAACCCTGAAGACACAGGTACCTCAGTATGAACCAGATACCTAATGATCTTCCTATTCTTCATCCAGTGTTTCCCCCACCTTGGGCGTGCTAAAGGACGCCTGCTAATCCCACCACCCCCTTGTTCTTGCTTTCCCATCCTGAAGCAGGAAAGAAGTGTTTCAGTCAAATATTTATTACTACTAGCCTCTCTCAAAATACCCCGTCTCCCAACCTTGCCCTTCCCCCAAACACTGCTTCCCACAAGGCCTCCACACACCCTCATAGGCAGATGTGAGAAGGGAAAGGATTCCTCCCAGAAAGCAATCAAAGAAGAGCCCATTCAACAGCCAGGTGTTTTATTGAGGTGAGGGGTGATCATTTGCCCCTCCCTCACATAGCATACTTCTTGGTCCAAGCTCGCGCCATGGTATCATATGCCTTCCTGTCCTTTAGGTACATTCTCCCAATGGATGGAACAAAGGCATGGTTGGGGTTGGGGTCACATAGCAAGGAGCTGATGGACAGCAAGAGTTTGGATATGGTCATTATAGGAGACCACTGGGACCTGAGAATATCGACACAGATATATCCCTTTCGGTTGATATTGGGGTGGTAGATCGGGGTGGTGAAGGAAATCGCCGGAGGCCTGAAGGGGTAATTTCGAGGTAATTGTATGTTTAGGCAGAACACCCCTCCCTCATAGGGGCTGTCCGGGGGTCCCATGATGGTCCCCTTCCATTGGAACATGTTGTCATCCACTGGCCCTGCAGAGCACATGGGCGGGGGATCGATCGTGATGTTCGCCAGTTCCTTGTGCAGTCGCCTCAGCGCCGTGGATGTGTCCCAGACAGCGGGGATGGACTGGATATCCTTACAGGGACCAAGGGGGAACCACGGGTAAGGGGGACCATGGGTTAGGGCGGGCGTGGCTTCTGGGGAAGATGGTTGGAGGGTCAGCCACCCCCCAGGTCGGCGGATAAGAAGTTGGAACCTGGCTGTGGCGTGTATGGTGGGGGCGGGGGGCAGGGAGAGTTGGGGACTCACTTGGAACAGCAGGACCTGAGAGGCTACTGCTCACCTGTGCGCCGCTGTTCCCTGGCTCCTCAATCCTAGGCTCCTGCACCTCCTCCTCCTGCACCTCTTGCTCCTCCACCCCTGGCTCTTCCATCTCCTTGTCCTCCACTGCTGTCTGCTGCTCAGAGCCTATAGCCCAAGGCTGCGCTGCCTGCGGGGATACTCCGCCTTCCTGCCACAGGACCAGCCGCTCCTGAAGGCCTGCCCCAACAGTTCCTGCTGGCCGGCCCCAAGGGACCCTGTGTTCCCATGGCAGGAGGGAATATGCACTGTGACGTCACAAGGGACAGCTGACCAATCAGCAACTCAGTGGGCGCGTGGCCAGGGGAGACAGATGGCCTCCATCACAGGGAGTATTAGTATAGCAACAATTTTATAGGAATAATAGTGTAGCAACATATTAGAGTTGTCTATGCAATAAAGAAATAAACAGAGAAACAAACAAGTAAATAGTGAACTTGTATGAAACAAATGGTTCTAATCCTCTGTAAAGACAAAGGAAGCATATCAAGAAAGGGAGCCCCTGGGATATTTTACCACAAAGGGAGGATTACACAGGAAAATGCACTACAGTCTTGGCTGTCTTTTCGCTCCTGGTCACCCTGCTGATCGGTGTTCTCCTGGGCACACCGCGTTTCCAAGTTGAAGTGCAGGACTTAACGCCAGCTCCTAGGAGATACTTCAGGAGTTTGTGGTCAGAATCAAGAGCTTGTTTCTCACACATGACAAATGCATAGGGGTGAGATTTCACGAGAAAACAACAAGTGTCAGAGTGTCCTGAAGGGCAACGTATTTTGGCCACTCTCCTCAAGATTCTCAGCATATTTACTCCCCATCTGTGCTGCTGACTGCAGTGTGAAATGCCAGGGGCAGGGAAGAGTAGCTTAGCTCCACCAGTAGATGTTCAAAATGACCAGAAGCTTCTATGCACACCATTAATCTCCTTAGATACCCCCTGTGGAGCCATGGCTGCTCTTCTGCAACACTGCGAGTTTCATCGAACTGTTTGGGACATCTCTTTCAACCCAATGTCATTGGCTGAATTTCTTGGAACCTATATAAGGTCTGGAGAAATGGTGGAGGGCTCAAGGATTTTTACTCTTGGTCCCAGCACTCGCGGGAGAGTGAGATTTGGATGTATTTAATTCCTGTAGTGATCACCACTAATTTACTGATCAAGGTTGTGTGTTCTATGTTAGGTGTAAACATAAATACGATATGATCTCTGAGTCAAAGGCATTCGTGGTCTGATACAGGAAGAGGGAAATACATTGACATGTATTTACATCATTAACATCGCACGCTATATATACAGCAATAAAAACATATTTGTGGATCCCGGGCTACTGGAAAGACAAGGATGAAAGGTGACTCTTCAGAGGGACTTCTATCTGAGCTGAGTCAGGCATGAGCACTGTCAGTTCATGGGGGGCGGAGGGTAAGCAGGCTTTCAGATGGGAAAAGGGCGGGTAGGAATAATGGCAGATCATAACGGAGCCAGGGGAATAAGCAGATGTGAAAGGCCTGATGCGACAGAAAGCATGACCATTTCCAGGAAGGAAATGCATTTTGCAAAGGGTTAGGTGTTCAATTCCTAGTCAAGGCACATGGCTGGGTTGTGGGCTGTGTCCTCACTAGGGGGCGCCTGAGAGGCCACCATGCCTTGGTGTTTCTCTCCCTCACTTCCTCTCTCTAAAGACGAGTAACTGAAATCCTTCAAAACAAATAGTGAGATAAATATCTTTTCATGTAATAATATTGAATTTAGTAGCGATAAAAGTGAATATAACCAATTATGCAACACCATAATCCCAGAGTTAACATTATGTGTTGTAAATTTTATTCAGAGAAAATGCTCCCTCTCCACTTTACCCCTTACCGCTGCGAGAACGTATTTCCCTGCTATGATGTTGACCTTGGCTATGTGACGTTCTCAATGATTGGCAAGAGGAGGACGTGATGTGTAAACGTCCAAGAAACGCTAATTACGGTCACTCCTCATTAACTTGGGACAGCTGCCTACACAAGAAATGTTCTATTGAATGGATACACATTCATTCTTGCCTTCCCTCAGAGGAAACACCTCATTCAATCCAAAGTTCTACCTTCCACCAAAATTCAAGCCAAGACAAGATGAGGAGACTCGACAAAAATCATACTTAAACTGAAGACTCAGAAGTGAGAGATATGTGTTTGCTTTAATCCATGAGATTTATGCTTTGCTTCTTCTTGAGACGAAACCTAACTAAAGTGTTTTGTTTACAAAACATGCTGCATGGCTCCATTTTCAATCCCTTTTGTGGGAGTAATAAGCAAACTGATGCAGACAATTAATGCTTCAGTAGGTGGCATAGTTTTCCTTTTTGGCCGACAATAAGGGGAAGCAACTACAAAGCTGCTGTTGACACTTCTCACGTGGCTTAACTGTACTGGATGTGGTCCCTTGGCTTCCCTACAGGTCTCAAGATGGCTGTTCTAACCCACATACAGCATCAGCATTCCATGCTGTCGAATGGGAGTCAAGAAAGTGGTGGCACCTTGGCTTTCCTTTTTAACGGATAAAGAAACAGTTTTTCCAAAGGTGACCCTGGCAGACTGCGTTCTGTGCCCTGAGTTGCAGACCGGGATCACATGGCCCCTCACATCTAAAATGCAGACCATGAAAGGGAGAAACACTTGGCCCTGATTGGGATAGATAAAATGCAACTCGGTGCTGAAGACTTTTAAAGTGCTTTCCCCACGAAAAACATGCCTTCTGACAGCAATAAAGAAGGGAAGTGGTGATAGTGAATATTGAAGGGGCAAGTAACAATGATTTCCCTTGTTAGAATTAGTTCTTATATCCTTTAATTCTTCCTCTCCCAATCTACTGTCAAGCCAGAGTAGGGAAATGTGTGTGCATAACACAATATATGTAAAACATATGTTTCACCGACTTAAAAAATGTCCTTGATGAAGAATACGACCTCAACAGATGTTATGCCGTTAATTGAAACTGGGTAAGCACTGAAATTATTTGAAGGAAAGAAAGCATGATGTCAAGGTGAAGTCATGTTCACTCCAAGTTCATATTTAGAAGGCAGTCATGCTAAGGCACGGCGAAAGAGAATACAACTTGGTTAGTGTGGCAGATTTAGTGATGCAGAATGTAGCACGAGATCACAGTAAAATGCAGCACAGGTACAGAGCCTGAGAGAGTTTAGGAGCCTTGCGATGTGTGGCGCACATTCTACTGCGAGATCCGTTGCTGAATATGACAAGGAAACCTTCAGATGTCCCAGGAAGGTTAAGACACCAGTGAACAAACCGTGTCAGGGGAAAGCATTTAGTGTCTGTGAGGTAAGAGTCTGTCTGTGTCGCTTTCACCCTTGGAAAAATGATGTGAACCATGGCCTTCGCATGCTACGTTAAATCCAGAATAGTATCACGCATCTAGCTTCTGCATAGTAGCTTAACTTTTTCCTTTGCGTGACAGTATTTTGCTCTGTAAGGGTAAGCGCGTCACCTTGTCTCCACCCTGCAGTCCTTTCTTGGTTTAGTTCAAATGCCCTTCCATAAAACTAGTCTGTAGATATTTTTCTTCCTTTCTGGAACTGCTGGTTTCCTCTGTACTTGGGATGTAATGAAGGATGTTTACAACTATCTTCTGACTTTTAACAACTCCCCCCTTCTTGTATTTTTTTAGACACACTCACGTCATTACTTAAAATGGAAGACATAGCTTCGACTACCTTTGGTGGTTCTTTCCTGCTAGATGAATTGGACATATTTAAAATTCCGTCAGTTTGGCCTTAATTACTTCTGCTTCATGAAATTGTAAAAGGGCATGCGGTTACCTCTAAAAACCGGAGAAAATGAAGAGTACTCTAAGCAGAGAAGACCCAATTCAAAGTGCATTTTGCAACAATAACAGTCCCAAGCATGTTCTCTGTAATGACAATAGATGTATTGATTATCGGAAACTTGAAAATATGGACTTTGGTAAATATCAGAAAGGATAAAAACTGTCTCTCATACCACAAAGTGAGTAAAAAAAATAATGACAAGTGGTAAAGCTGCTCTCCGCTCTAAGGTCAAGCTGTAACATATCCATAAGGAATCATGAACCATAGGTGTCAACCCCATAGAACCAACTTCTAGCATTAATAAATCATTGGACAAAATAAATTGTACACTCTAGGGAAGAAAAAATTAATTCACTCCTTCCATTAACGATGAGAAACAAATATATGTAGACACAGTAGGCTTCCTGTATGGTGAAGTAGTCTTGACATTAACCTACATTTTTCATGGGACCCTTTGAAACCAAATGAAGTAGGGTATTTTTCCAGGTGTAGGTGGTTTTGTGTAGAGAAACTTCACGTACTTAATGGAAATGGGAGAATCAGGGACTCCAAAAGTAAAGTGTGAAATATTTTTGATGAATTAAACAACAGCCCATAAATATTAAAGACCAATATTTTTAAAATCATTACTCTAGATTTTTTCCATTCAGTAAGAAAGACCGTCATTAACCCTGCTCACAGTTTTCACATCTTTCCATAAACATTGGTGGAAAATGGCATGGTTCTTCCTTTTGACATTGCCTGATCCTATCGTATGCGTTACTACGGGGAAAAAAGAATTCAGAGAAGGCCAGAGAAATATCCCTAGATAGCAGTTCATACTCCAGAAAAAATGAGCCGTAGAGCGCTTTTTTTCAGGGAAGAAATACAGCGTATGCACAATACTCATTCATGACAGAGGGGGAAAATATATGTCAAAAAACATGCAAAGTTATCACGTCAAGACAGTCACATGAAAAAGACAAAATTTATATAGGATCGTTGTATTTCTTCTACAATTTATAAGTATTGGTGCCAGCTCCTTATAATGTGATATATAACACATACTGGGTTGGTACTCTCTGGGAAGCCCTAGTCAAAGATCATTTGAATATTCTTCATGTATATAAATACATAAGACCTAATGACTTGCTTCCTAGAGTGCTTCAAACGTGGGAGGTCGTTGAAGGGTAAGCACTTCCTTGTTACATCAACTTGTAGATACATGGAGAGACTCTTGAATATTCATAGAAGGAATGTGTAAAGGGCCAAAGCCTAGGAAATATACATTTCAACTTTATAATCTACAGAAGCATAACATTTCACTTTCCAAGCCTTGAGAAAACGCTGACTATACTAGCAACGCTTCTTACAATCCAGGGTCCTGCTTCAGTAAGTGAAACACTTTCCAAACCACAGTAATAGGCTGGGGGTACTAAGGAGAAGTTCGAGAAGTCTGTCTTATACTACGAGGTTTAATTCAGAGAAAAGATCTTAGGATGAACAAAATGGTAAGTGTGGTCTGAAGCATAAACCTGATTCAGAACCAATGAATTCATCAGGTAAGAATCAGCAATTAATTTTCATTGAAATGCAAACCCCAAACCAAAGGAATACACAAGCATACATGAGCGTACATACTCACACATCTTAAAAAGTTTGCAAAGGAAGCCAAACTGCAAGGACTCTATGGACATACAAAGCAGTTAGATGTAACTGAGACAATCGTGCTCATAGTAACAGAGCACACACCAATCAATTAACTTCCAAGACCTGTTATCTGTGAAAGTAGGTTGTTAGACGACATAGTTCCCAAGGCTCCTCATAGGGATGATGTGGTGGGAGTCTTTTAGAGACAACCATGCAATGCTATGGACGGAACTGGACACCATCATGCTAAGTGAAATGTGCCAGGCTGTGACGGAGAAATACCAAATGATCTCACCTTTAAGTACAACATCATCAACTGAGGAAAAAAGGAAACAAAATATGAACAGGGACATGCACATTAACAAGTTAAATGTTAGGCTTCAGGTACAGATAAGAACAGAGGATTTTTTCTAATATTCATATAGGAAAACATTATTCAATGCAAAGACTTTTCATTTCTCTTTGACCATACTACCTCCCACAAAACCACCTCTAACTCCGGTGAGTCCCCACTGCCTCCCTCCAGACCCATCCCCATGTTCGATCCTCCATCTTCCCATCACTTTTGGCTCTGTCCACATCTCCGTATACATGTTCCTGATACCCCTGCCCCCTTCCCCACCCTCATTATCTCCCCGCAACTCCCTCTTGCTTCTGGCTGTTGGGTTTTATTTCAGGGTCTCTCTGAAAAAAAAAAATTCACTTACAATTTTCTGCATGTCTCCCCATCCCTCAACCCTACCCCAGTGTCTCTCATACAAAATTCTTTAATCAAGGACAGATGGGTCACGTAGAGACCATCGCTGACATGTTCCTACTACTTTGGAACTGCAGTTTTAGCAGTAGAATGGCAAGGGAAGAGATGAAGGATAAAGACACTTTGGGGAAGATGGATCAAAATCTTGTAATACGTGTAAAGATGGCAGTGGGAGAAAAGGCAGATGGACTTCGAATTTATGATCCTTGAACTTGGGACAATAATAATTGCGCTGATTCAATTGCGTGACACGGGATTGCCACTAGTTTTTTAAATAGAAGACGACTCTGCTTCTTATTGTCCAATGACTTTAAGAAACATCCAATGAACACGTTATAGTATGCAATAGAAGACCGCAGGAGGCGTTAAACATCGGAGCTACACTGGGCTGCACATTTTCTGAGGCCTGAGACCCTGCCTAATTTACCTTTGTCGTCTTTCTCCAAGGCATTTTAGCAGCAATCTCTACCGCATAATACAATCCCAATAATCCTAGTCTGCATGGATGAGTAATAGAAAACCCCTTGCACGAATAAAGGAACAATAACGATAAATACTCGAAAGAAAGTATAGAGAAAAGTGAATTTGTTGAGGCGGTCCTCAGCTCCCCCGATCCTGCTTTTGATTCCTTCTACTGTGTTCTTCGTTTATAAAATTAAACCACAATGAGGTTCCATCTCACAACAGCCGGAGTGGCCAACATAAACAAAGCAAGACACGGATGTCGGAGAGGATGAGGAGAAAAGGGACAACCAGGATATTGTTGGTGCGAATGCAGACTGGTGCGGCCACTGTGGAGAACTGTATGGAATTTCCTCTGCAAACTAAAAATGGAAAAGCCGTTTGACCCAGAAATTCCACTGCTGGGATTGTACCCTTAGAACACTGAAACACCAATGCCAGAGAACCTGTGCACCCCAATGTCCATAGCACCACGATTTACAATAGCCCAGTGCTGGAGGCTACCTAGGTGCCCATCAGCTAATGAGTGGATCCAAAAACTATGGTACATTTACACAATGGAAATCTGCACCGAAGAGAGAAAGAAGGAGCTGATACACTTTGCAATGGTATGGATGGAACTGGACAGCATTAGGTTAAGTGAAATGCGCCAGGCTGTGAGGGAGAAATACCAAATGATCCCACCTTTAAGGACAACATAATGAACTGAGGAAAAAGGGAAACAAAATAGAAACAGACACATACGACTTTAAGAACAATGGTACAATAGTCAGAGGGGAAGAGGGAGGGGATAGAGGGGAGAGTGGTCTACAGGATCTACTACTCTAAAATGCACAAGGAGAAAATCAAAGGGGAGTTTTGAGGTGTCTGGGGGAGGTGGGACTTGCTAGGATGAGGTGCAGGGATGGGGAGGAAATGCAGTCAATTATAACTGAATAAACATAAAATTAAATCAATATCTATTAAAAATTTAACCTAGTAGAAGGGTTTTATGAAAATCGTGTTTTATGGCTAAAAAATAAAAATTAAGTTTTGAAGTTAAAACAAAAGAAATCCTGACTTTGATGAGAGCCTAGAGTTAGGAATAGAAAGAGTGGAAACCAGTGAGGAAGACAGAACACAGTCATAGAAGAAAAATAACCAGGGGTATTGTGTCATCGCTGCCTTTGTTTTCCTGTATCAATAATGTCATTCCCATTCCTCTTCCTATACCACCCTTACCTCCTCCGGTCTATTTTGCTCCTATCATTAATGTTTCTTATTCCCTGTACCTTTTCCCCCGTTGTCGGTCCACCCCCTCCCGCTAATAACCCTCCATATTACCTCCATTTCTGCCATTCAGTTCCTGTTGGAATTGTCTGCGTAGTGTGTTTTTATTTTTGCTTTTAAGGTTAGGTTGTTGATAGATGTGACTTTGCTGCCATTTTATTCGCATTTATTTTTTTACCTTCTTTTTCCTTAGGCAACTTTCTGTATCTTTTCATATAATAAGGGCTTGGAGATGATGAACTCCTTTAAATTGAACTTGTCTGGGCAGCACTTTATCTGCCCGAGCGTTCGAAAAGACAGCTTTGCTGGATAGAACAATCTTGGATGGAGTTCCTTGCATTTCATCACTTGGGATACTTCTTCCCAGCCCTTTCTTGCCTCCAATGTTTCTGTTGAGAAATCAGCTGACAATCTTTTGGGAATTCCTTTGTAGGTAACTGTCTCCTTATCTCTTGCAGCTTCTCAGATTCTCTCCTTATCTTTAATCTCGGGCAATGTAATTGTGCTGTGCCTTGGTTGTTCCTCTTTGGGTCCAACTGCCTTGGGACTCTCTGGGCTTCCTGGACTTCCTGGAAGGCTGTTTCTTGTGCCAGATGGGGGAAGTTGTCCTTCATTCACTTTTCAAAGAATGTCTCCATTTCTTGTTCTTCCTCTTGTCCTCCTGCCACCACTATGATTTGGATGTTGGACCACTTAGAATTACCCTGGAGGTTCCTAAGACTCTCCTCAATGATTTGAATCGTTGTTTCTTCATTCTGTTCTGGTTGAATGTGTTTTTCTTCCTTCTGCTCCAAACTGTTCGTCTCAGTCCCGCTTTCCTTCCCGTCCGTGTTGGTTCCCTGAACATGTTCCTCTATTTCACTTTTCCTAGGCTGCACTTGTTCCTCTATGTTGTGACCATACTCAGCCAATTGCTGAGCATCACAACGACCAGCATTTGGAACTGTGCCTCTGATGGGTTGGCTAACCCTTCATCACTTAGCTGCATTTTTGTCGGAGCTTTGATCTCTTCTTTCATTTGGGCCATGTGTTTTTGGTTGTTTGTTTCAGAGTGCCTCTTATGTGGTAATGGGCAGAGCCTTAGGGTTTCATTAGGGCAGCCCACCTGGCCGTGCTGTGAGCCGTATTTTGGGGAGGGGTGTGACAGGGAACGATGCTGCTTGCCTAGCTCTCTGCTGGCTTTCAGTCACTTCCCCTACTACCCACAATCAAAACAGTCCCATGTGAAGCTGATTCTCAGGGGAGTGGTTTTGTATACGTTCTCGGACTCTGTGTGTCTCTCCAAGGAACTCTCCTGTGAGGCTGAGAGTGTTCTGTGCTGCTGCAAACCCCTCAGGTGTTTCCCAGCAGAGGTTTGAGGTTTTATTTAGCTGCGCTGGAGCCCTGGCTTGCGTCGTCCATTTCGCTCCACCGTTGTTCATCTCCATTGATCTGCTAGCAAATATGCTACCCCTCGCTCTGGAGCTGCTGCCTTGCCTGGTCCACCAGCCACCTGTCTGCCAGGGCCGCCTCTCCCGTCCCAGTTCTCCAGCCACCTTCCTGCTGCGAGTCCTCTCCACCCCTACTTGCCGCTTCTACCCCTCCTACTGGTCTGTGTGAATGTTTAGTCTGTAACTCCTTGGTTGTTGGACTCTCATCCAGTTCCATTTTCTGCCAGTTTCTGGCTGGTTTTTGTTTTTAAATTCATTGCTCTCCTTGTTTTGGCTGTGTGAGGAGGGAAAGGGCATCTACGTATGCCTGTGTCTTCGCCAGAGGTGACTCTAGTGTCTTTCCAATGGTACTGCAATTTGTTGAGGGAGGAAATATTTATTACTATTTCCATAAAGCCTAGAATTATTGGGTGGATAGTTACTGTTTCCAAATAACATTTTCTCACTGAGACTTCAAAACCATTTCTTGGACGAAGTATAATTTATTTTATTTTGCCAATCAGAAACTTGAGGCTCAAAGAGATACAAAATTATTCAAAGCTGCATCACGAGACTGTGATGAAGGCAGTCCCGGGTGCCTCCAAAGCCCTACTTTTCTTCACCATAGCGTAGAGGTAAGGGATATTTAGCCCTCCCAGGTGTGGCTACATCGGTTTTGTGTCACCCTACACAGTCAGAAGGTGCTGGTTTGATTGCCATAGGGCACGTGCCCTGGATGCAGGTTCGGTCCCCACGTGGGCTGTGAATGAGAGGCAATGATTGATGCTTCACTCTCAGATTGATGTTTCTGTCTCTAACAAACCCCAAACGGTTAAAAAAATGTGATGTGTAATATTGTTAATATGACTGGAGGGAGTAATAAAGGAGAAGTTTATTATTCTATTGAATCTTCCTTAGGATTCTGTGTGTTAAGTCACCCTAGCTAAGTGGTTTCGTAATATGGAAGACAGGAGCCTTCATTCGGTTCCCTGTACTATCCCATTTTAAGACATTCCCTGCCTAGTCTCCGGTCTGCTCTAAGACGGAAGTGACAATGAGAGTAGCCTCCAGAGACTGTTTCCAAGAAGGAAAACAATGGTTGAAGACAAGAATGGTCATACCAGGTGCAAGCACAGTGATGAGAAGAGCAGAATTGGAGGCTTACTTCCTAATCCTGAAAAGATGTCAAGAATGTAAAGGGTAGCCTGTCCTTTTCTGACAAAATCAAGAACAGAGATGACATTCAATTATCATACCCAAAACAAGGGCTCAGGCGTTTAACAAGTGTTTTATTTTTACAAAATCCTTCGATTGAGGCCTTATCTCCATGTTCCCACATGAAATATGCCTATTGAAGAGGTACTGTGATGCTGTGTACATCAAGTGAACAACAGGTTCGTCTTCATAGCTGCTCAGGACGAAAGACCCAGTCATTCACTTGCTGCTGTCGTACTAGCCAGACTGTTTCTTGTCAAGCACTTGTCTGTGGAAAGGGAAAATGTACATTTTCTAGCAATGACGTTTCCTCGGAGTAAATCTAACATGGACTGACTCAGCACAGCTCGGGATGACACACGTAACATTTACCACTGCCATACTGGAATCAATATTGTGACGATAATGTCTTGGATATCCACGCAATTGGTGAAATATAGAATCAGACCTAATGGGTATTTGCCTTTCGCTGAATCCCAGGACGGAACAAATGTCACGTCTGTCTGTTTTGTCACGTGTGAGAAAGGAAAACTGCATACAAATATATTTCTTCTCCTATCCCCAGATATTTCTCCTCATGGTAAGTTTATATTTCACCGAATGTCTTTCAGTTTGAAAGTTAAAAGAAAGTCAGTTCTCAGTTTGCAAGTGATATTCAAGCATTCTCTATTATTTCATATATAATAACGAATGGAAACATTAAATATGGCTGCAGAGGAACAAACTTTTTTCCAGTGTTGTTTCCTCAATTCCTCCTGTTCCCTCCCTTGAAAAACACACATTTCCATTCGATGAGAAATATTTCCAGTCAGGAGGTGAGTGTAAAAAATGTTTTCTCCATGTTTTCTATGCACATGATACATACAATTCTTTTTCAAAATAATGTTAATTTCTTTCTGAAAGAATGCATGTGTAGACGTATAGAAAGAATTATGTACGTTTGTATATATCATTCCCTTAGTTCTCTCATAGAAAGCATGTGCTTAGATTCTAAAGTGGGTTACCTGGTAGATACGATTTGAATTATACTCTCAGTCAATGGATAAGACTCCAAGGACCTGATCTATCCTTTCTTTTGCAATATTATTACAATTCATGAAACCATCAAGTACACTGAAATTTTGATAAATGGAGTGTTAACGCTGTTTCTCCCCTTGGAGTCACAGCATAGTTCCCAGCAGTCATAGTTGCTTCTCACAATTGCCTCTCTCATCGCCATGGATGATGTGTATTTACATCGGAATCTCATTCACTCAGAGCAGAAGTGCTACACTTTCTTCCAAGGTACTTTGATTCCATTACCTGGCCTCCACAAGGAACTCAGTGAACTGACCCATTTTGCCAGTGACTGTGGCCCAGTTACCTGAATAAGCCAAATTCTCAGTGGAGATCCAGGAACTGTGTGGACAATGTCCCGGAAATACCTTCTCGGAATATATCAGAGCATGGCACAGGAACCGGAGCCAGGACACAATGTGTTCTTCCTGTGGGTAGAGTTCTGTGGTGGGTTTAGTGAGGAGGGAAGGGAACACTGCCAATTATTGGCCAAGTTGTTTTGAAGGGACTAGTTTTTAATGTACATTTTGGGGGTTGTTTCTGCTAATACAGTTGTTCACACCTCTTCCCCCTTTGCTCTCCTGCACCCAGCTGCCGCTCCTCTTCCCTCTGGCCACCCCCCCATTGTGATCCGTGTCCAAGGATCCTGAACAGCTGTCCTTCCAGTAATCCCTTCACCTTCTTCTTCCATTCACCCAGCCGCTTCCCTTGCGACAACCCTCGTTCTGGTTCGTGTATCATCCCTGTTTCTACATTTTTGTTAGGTTATAGAACTCATTGGATTCCACACGTGCCTATTTTGCAGTCTTTAGTGTCCATTTCAAATGGTAGATATCCTTTCAAAATGCATGGATTACTTAAGATCATTTGGAAAATATAATTAGACACATTACCCTTCAACATATAATTCATGTAGCCAGACTCTTTGACTCTTCATTGAGCCTTTAATTCCACTCAGGAGATTGGTTACCCTTTGCTGTCAGCATTAATCCTATAAAATTCGCAAAAAAAAAAAAAAAGAAAGAAAAGAAAAGAAAAGAAAAAGCGGTGCAGGCGAGGGGCGCTAAATAGTATTTCTCCCTCAACACCTGCCTTATTTCACTTAGCATAGTGCCCACAACTTTCACCCATGCCATTGCACAGGGTATTAGCTCCTCCTTTCTCTCCGCTGCGTAAAATTCCATTGTCTAAAAGTACCATACTTTTTGGATCCTCTCATTAACTGATGGGCACTTAAGTTACTTCCAGTACTTGGTTATTGTAAATTGTGTTGCTATGAACATTGGGGTGCAGAGGATCTCACGTTGAACTGGAACATAATCAAGAAAAGAAAAAGCAAACAAAATATAACCAGAGATATTGAAATTAAGAACATTGTAACAGTAGCCACAGGGCATTGGGACGCCATAGGGGGGACAGTGCTCTATAGGAGCTACTATATAGGACACAAGGATAAATTTAAAGGGGAGGTTAGAGGGGAGTAGTGAGGTGGGACTTGCCCGGGGTGGGGGAGCGAACAGGCGATAATCCAGACAATTGTAACTGAATAAAATAAATTAATTAATTTTTAAAATGAGGGTTTAAATCAGTTGGTTTTTCCACATAAACTTTTCTGCACATCCCAGGTCTCTACTCCCAGCTCTCAGACACAAATGCACATGTGAGACTCAGTTCTATTTCTACATCTGCCTTGTCAAAGTAACACGTGTTTTTACCATTTACTTTACCTCCCGTGGATCAGTTGTTGCATCTGTTCATTTGCAATTCGTAAGGAAGTCAAATCCTCCACACACGTGACTCGCTCGTAGTAGAACAGAAACCACCGAACATCACAGATTAGACTATGAGGTCCTGGCAGAAGGCACCTGGAAAGGGAACGCCTGCAAACCAGCTGCACTACCGTGAATCCAGGGATGGAACTGGAAGCTAGTGATCGTCTTAGCCAAAATATGTGCACTGCAAACCACTTGGCTGAAGCTATGAGGCCGAAATTTGTAAGTAAAGTTCACCTCTGACCACCCGGTGGTGTCTGCCTGAAGTGCTGTGCAGGAAGGAAAGGGACACCAAAGGAATGCTCCCCGCTGTGCACCCTTGATAACATGCCTCCCAACCAAGCTCACCATGTTTGCTCAGACGCCTCTGTCCGGACCTTCTCTTTCCAGCAGCTGTAGTGAAGGGAAAATTCTGCCGTCCTGAAAGTGCTTTTTGGGAAAGGAATCGTAAGCTATTTATCAAGAAACAAACCACTCTCGGAACCGTGGGTCTTCCTCCCTTTCCTGCCCTAGAGACTCAGACAGAGAAACTGCTGAATGTCCTCAGCCTAATGGAACTAAGTGTGAAGAGTAGACCGCTTAAGGCATGTCCACATAGCCGAGTACCTGCTGCGTCCCATTGTTGCGGATTCACCCAGAACTAAGGCCCTGGCCTGTGTGCTTGGCGCTTCCTCAACTGCTTGTAAATCACTCTTTCGCATTCCTCAAAATCTAGTACCATGTTACCCTGCCTTTTCTTCTTTGTCCAAAATGTCCCAGCAACCCGGTGTTGTCTCACTGTCTTTGGAATTCCCGTGGATGTGTCATGCTAGTGTGAATTACCCATGAACGTCTATTGAACTTGCATTTTCTCCTATCAGCCCACCTCTATCAATTTGGTTATTAGCCCAGCCTGAAGAACTTAAAAGGAGGAAGGAAAAGCATTAAACATTTTCAGCCCCCACAGTAGTTTATCCCAATCTATCTTTGCATATATTTAATGCATGGAAAGAGATTTACTTATATGTCCATGGATTCTTATTAAATTGTAAACAGCATATATTAATAATACCTACGTTTAATGAGTGTAGTGTCCTGGGTTTTTCGGTTTTTGTTTTTGTTTTTGTTTTTTTCTATTTCTGCAAATCTCTTTATTTGCCAGCTTAAGGAAGACAGAGGCATTCGTATGTCTGCTCCTTTCTACAAACTACTGGAAGATATTGTTTTGGTAGAAGGAAATGATGAAAAGATGGCCTCACTCAGACATAGAGTGCAAAAAGGGACCACACAGACTGCCTGTAGGGTCCCAAGGTCCTGAAAAGGCTGTTAGATGCCTCTTTCTCATGACACCAATGAGCAATCCTGCAAGGAATCAGCACCCTAATGTTATGAAAGCAGAATTTGGAAAATCTCTCCTGTCAGTCAGGTCATCAGGATCTGCCCCTTTCACATAGCTCTAAATCCTCTCTCACGTGGATGCTCAAAGTCCCTGCACACCTGGTATTTGAGTTTAGCCACTCTTGCCTTTTGAATTCTGACCCTCTCACTCCTTGGCGCTGATTACTTAATTGTTCTTACTCATTTATAATGTTGACCTGTAGCATGGCGCATCTTTGTGGATTCTCAGGGTATAAATACACCAATGGAATTGATGGACCAACAGGCAGTTCCATTACCTGAAGAAATGCAAACATGTTTTCCACCGTGACTTCCCCATTCTGCATTCCCACCCACAGGGCAAAATGGTTGCCTTTGTTTTCAAACCCTGCCAGCATTTGTGGCGATTAGATGTATCCAATGATGGCCATTTTCACCTTGTGAGGTTATATCTCATTGTGGTTTTCATTGGCGTCTCTCTCGTCTGTCTTCCTGGTGTTCCTAACCCCTTTCCTTCACCACCCAACCTTTGCCTCTAACACTTAGCCTGGCAGGCAGGCAGCAGGACCCAAACTGCTGCTCAGTCGCAGGAGTGCTCCACTGACAACGGATTGAGGACACTCTTTCATAGAGAAAAGATTTACACAAAGAAAGGAAACTTTCCTATCCTGTTATGTTTTAATTGCACTTACTGGGGGGTGACACAGGTGAGTGAAATTTGCAGGTTTGCAGCGTGGGAGTCTACACTTCATCCTTTGCATATTGTATTGTGTGTTCACCACCCCATTCAAGTCTGCTTCTGGCAGCACCCGCTGTCCCCCTTCACGCCCTTCTATTGCACCGCCCCACCCCTTTTCCCTTGGTCTTCTCCATACTGTTATCTGGGAAGGTCTTTTCTTACTCCCTTCCGGTTTCCCACTTGGCCTGCACCCCATACCCCCTCTGACAGCTGGCTGCCAGCTCTCTAGGAGCCTCTCCCCATTTTCCTTGTTACTTCAGTTTGTTCATTAGATGCTCCTTATGACAGAGATCCTATGGTATTTATTTGTCGTCCTCTGACTGGCTTATTTCACGGAGCCTAAGGTTTTTCAGGTCCATCCACACTGTCACAAAGGGACAGATTTCCATGTACTATTTATTCCATTGTGTGCACATACCACAGTTCTTTTATCCACTCATCTACTCATGGGCACTTGGGCAGCCTGTACAAGTGTTCTATTGTCAATAAGCATGACCTGAGAATGGGAATATAGCCCAGACTGTGGAGGGTGGCAGACGGGTCAAAAAGGCGGGCAGTGTCGTGTGGGGGGGTGGAGAATTCTTGGAAGAAAAGACTTCGTTTTCTTTTGTGACATCTCCTCATCCACTTAATGTTTCTACAGTTAAATGTGGGCCTGAAAGAAGAGGCTGTGGCTTACCTTCCATGTCGGTCCAAGCAAAAACCCTGAAGACACAGGTACCTCAGTATGAACCAGATACCTAATGATCTTCCTATTCTTCATCCAGTGTTTCCCCCACCTTGGGCGTGCTAAAGGACGCCTGCTAATCCCACCACCCCCTTGTTCTTGCTTTCCCATCCTGAAGCAGGAAAGAAGTGTTTCAGTCAAATATTTATTACTACTAGCCTCTCTCAAAATACCCCGTCTCCCAACCTTGCCCTTCCCCCAAACACTGCTTCCCACCAGGCCTCCACACACCCTCATAGGCAGATGTGAGAAGGGAAAGGATTCCTCCCAGAAAGCAATCAAAGAAGAGCCCATTCAACAGCCAGGTGTTTTATTGAGGTGAGGGGTTATCATTTGCCCCTCCCTCACATAGCATACTTCTTGGTCCAAGCTCGCGCCATGGTATCATATGCCTTCCTGTCCTTTAGGTACATTCTCCCAATGGATGGAACAAAGGCATGGTTGGGGTTGGGGTCACATAGCAAGGAGCTGATGGACAGCAAGAGTTTGGATATGGTCATTATAGGAGACCACTGGGACCTGAGAATATCGACACAGATATATCCCTTTCGGTTGATATTGGGGTGGTAGATCGGGGTGGTGAAGGAAATCGCCGGAGGCCTGAAGGGGTAATTTCGAGGGAATTGTATGTTTAGGCAGAACACCCCTCCCTCATAGGGGCTGTCCGGGGGTCCCATGATGGTCCCCTTCCATTGGAACATGTTGTCATCCACTGGCCCTGCAGAGCACATGGGCGGGGGATCGATCGTGATGTTCGCCAGTTCCTTGTGCAGTCGCCTCAGCGCTGTGGACGTGTCCCAGGCAGCGGGGATGGACTGGATATCCTGACAGGGACCAAGGGGGAAGCACGGGTAAGGGGGACCATGGGTTAGGGCGGGCGTGGCTTCTGGGGAAGATGGTTGGAGGGTCAGCCACCCCCCAGGTCGGCGGGTAAGAAGTTGGAACCTGGCTGTGGCGTGTATGGTGGGGGCGGGGGGCAGGGAGAGTTGGGGACTCACTTGGAACAGCAGGACCTGAGAGGCTACTGCTCACCTGTGCGCCGCTGTTCCCTGGCTCCTCAATCCTAGGCTCCTGCACCTCCTCCTCCTGCACCTCTTGCTCCTCCACCCCTGGCTCTTCCATCTCCTTGTCCTCCACTGCTGTCTGCTGCTCAGAGCCTATAGCCCAAGGCTGCGCTGCCTGCGGGGATACTCCGCCTTCCTGCCACAGGACCAGCCGCTCCTGAAGGCCTGCCCCAACAGTTCCTGCTGGCCGGCCCCAAGGGACCCTGTGTTCCCATGGCAGGAGGGAATATGCACTGTGACGTCACAAGGGACAGCTGACCAATCAGCAACTCAGTGGGCGCGTGGCCAGGGGAGACAGATGGCCTCCATCACAGGGAGTATTAGTATAGCAACAATTTTATAGGAATAATAGTGTAGCAACATATTAGAGTTTTGTATGCAATAAAGAAATAAACAGAGAAACAAACAAGTAAATAGTGAACTTGTATGAAACAAATGGTTCTAATCCTCTGTAAAGACAAAGGAAGCATATCAAGAAAGGGAGCCCCTGGGATATTTTACCACAAAGGGAGGATTACACAGGAAAATGCACTACAGTCTTGGCTGTCTTTTCGCTCCTGGTCACCCTGCTGATCGGTGTTCTCCTGGGCACACCGCGTTTCCAAGTTGAAGTGCAGGACTTAACGCCAGCTCCGAGGAGATACTTCAGGAGTTTGTGGTCAGAATCAAGAGCTTGTTTCTCACACATGACAAATGCATAGGGGTGAGATTTCACGAGAAAACAACAAGTGTCAGAGTGTACTGAAGTGCAACGTATTTTGGCCACTCTCCTCAAGATTCTCAGCATATTTACTCCCCATCTGTGCTGCTGACTGCAGTGTGAAATGCCAGGGGCAGGGAAGAGTAGCTTAGCTCCACCAGTAGATGTTCAAAATGACCAGAAGCTTCTATGCACACCATTAATCTCCTTAGATACCCCCTGTGGAGCCATGGCTGCTCTTCTGCAACACTGCGAGTTTCATCGAACTGTTTGGGACATCTCTTTCAACCCAATGTCATTGGCTGAATTTCTTGGAACCTATATAACGTGTGGAGAAATGGTGGAGGGCTCAAGGATTTTTACTCTTGGTCCCAGCACTCGCGGGAGAGTGAGATTTGGATGCATTTAATTCCTGTAGTGATCACCACTAATTTACTGATCAAGGTTGTGTGTTCTATGTTAGGTGTAAACATAAATACGATATGATCTCTGAGTCAAAGGCATTCGTGGTCTGATACAGGAAGAGGGAAATACATTGACATGTATTTACATCATTAACATCGCACGCTATATATACAGCAATAAAAACATATTTGTGGATCCCGGGCTACTGGAAAGACAAGGATGAAAGGTGACTCTTCAGAGGGACTTCTATCTGAGCTGAGTCAGGCATGAGCACTGTCAGTTCATGGGGGGCGGAGGGTAAGCAGGCTTTCAGATGGGAAAAGGGCGGGTAGGAATAATGGCAGATCATAACGGAGCCAGGGGAATAAGCAGATGTGAAAGGCCTGATGCGACAGAAAGCATGACCATTTCCAGGAAGGAAATGCATTTTGCAAAGGGTTAGGTGTTCAATTCCTAGTCAAGGCACATGGCTGGGTTGTGGGCTGTGTCCTCACTAGGGGGCGCCTGAGAGGCCACCATGCCTTGGTGTTTCTCTCCCTCACTTCCTCTCTCTAAAGACGAGTAACTGAAATCCTTCAAAACAAATAGTGAGATAAATATCTTTTCATGTAATAATATTGAATTTAGTAGCGATAAAAGTGAATATAACCAATTATGCAACACCATAATCCCAGAGTTAACATTATGTGTTGTAAATTTTATTCAGAGAAAATGCTCCCTCTCCACTTTACCCCTTACCGCTGCGAGAACGTATTTCCCTGCTATGATGTTGACCTTGGCTATGTGACGTTCTCAATGATTGGCAAGAGGAGGACGTGATGTGTAAACGTCCAAGAAACGCTAATTACGGTCACTCCTCATTAACTTGGGACAGCTGCCTACACAAGAAATGTTCTATTGAATGGATACACATTCATTCTTGCCTTCCCTCAGAGGAAACACCTCATTCAATCCAAAGTTCTACCTTCCACCAAAATTCAAGCCAAGACAAGATGAGGAGACTCGACAAAAATCATACTTAAACTGAAGACTCAGAAGTGAGAGATATGTGTTTGCTTTAATCCATGAGATTTATGCTTTGCTTCTTCTTGAGACGAAACCTAACTAAAGTGTTTTGTTTACAAAACATGCTGCATGGCTCCATTTTCAATACCTTTTGTGGGAGTAATAAGCAAACTGATGCAGACAATTAATGCTTCAGTAGGTGGCATAGTTTTCCTTTTTGGCCGACAATAAGGGGAAGCAACTACAAAGCTGCTGTTGACACTTCTCACGTGGCTTAACTGTACTGGTTGTGGTCCCTAGGCTTCCCTACAGGTCTCAAGATGGCTGTTCTAACCCACATACAGCATCAGCATTCCATGCTGTCGAATGGGAGTCAAGAAAGTGGTGGCACCTTGGCTTTCCTTTTTAACGGATAAAGAAACAGTTTTTCCAAAGGTGACCCTGGCAGACTGCGTTCTGTGCCCTGAGTTGCAGACCGGGATCACATGCCCCTCACATCTATAATGCAGACCATGAAAGGGAGAAACACTTGGCCCTGATTGGGATAGATAAAATGCAACTCGGTGCTGAAGACTTTTAAAGTGCTTTCCCCACGAAAAACATGCCTTCTGACAGCAATAAAGAAGGGAAGTGGTGATGGTGAATATTGAAGGGGCAAGTAACAATGATTTCCCTTGTTAGAATTAGTTCTTATATCCTTTAATTCTTCCTGTCCCAATCTACTGTCAAGCCAGAGTAGGGAAATGTGTGTGCATAACACAATATATGTAAAACATATGTTTCACCGACTTAAAAAATGTCCTTGATGAAGAATACGACCTTAACAGATGTTATGCCGTTAATTGAAACTGGGTAAGCACAGAAATTATTTGAAGGAAAGAAAGCATGATGTCAAGGTGAAGTCATGTTCACTCCAAGTTCATATTTAGAAGGCAGTCATGCTAAGGCACGGCGAAAGAGAATACAACTTGGCTGGTGTGGCAGATTTAGTGATGCAGAATGTAGCACGAGATCGCATTAAAATGCAGCACAGGTACAGAGCCTGAGAGAGTTTAGGAGCCTTGCGATGTGTGGCGCACATTCTACTGCGAGATCCGTGGCTGAATATGACAAGGAAACCTTCAGATGTCCCAGGAAGGTTAAGACACCAGTGAACAAACCGTGTCAGGGGAAAGCATTTAGTGTCTGTGAGGTAAGAGTCTGTCTGTGTCGCTTTCCCACTTGGAAAAATGATGTGAACCATGGCCTTCGCATGCTACGTTAAATCCAGAATAGTATCACGCATCTAGCTTCTGCATACTAGCATAACTTTTTCCTTTGCATGACAGTATTTTGCTCTGTAAGGGTAAGCGCGTCACCTTGTCTCCACCCTGCAGTCCTTTCTTGGTTTAGTTCAAATGCCCTTCCATAAAACTAGTCTGTAGATATTTTTCTTCCTTTCTGGAACTGCTGGTTTCCTCTGTACTTGGGATGTAATGAAGGATGTTTACAACTATCTTCTGACTTTTAACAACTCCCCCCTTCTTGTATTGTTTTAGACACACTCACGTCATTACTTAAAATGGAAGACATAGCTTCGACTACCTTTGGTGGTTCTTTCCTGCTAGATGAATTGCACATATTTAAAATTCCGTCAGTTTGGCCTTAATTACTTCTGCTTCATGAAATTGTAAAAGGGCATGCGGTTACCTCTAAAAACCGGATAAAATGAAGAGTACTCTAAGCAGAGAATCCCCAATTCAAAGTGCATTTTGCAACAATAACAGTCCCAAGCATGTTCTCTGTAATGACAATAGATGTATTGATTATCGGAAACTTGAAAATATGGACTTTGGTAAATATCAGAAAGGATAAAAACTGTCTCTCATACCACAAAGTGAGTAAAAAAATAATGACAAGTGGTAAAGCTGCTCTCCGCTCTAAGGTCAAGCTGTAACATATCCATAAGGAATCATGAACCATAGGTGTCAACCCCATAGAACCAACTTCTAGCATTAATAAATCATTGGACAAAATAAATTGTACACTCTAGGGAAGAAAAAATTAATTCACTCCTTCCATTAACGATGAGAAGCAAATATATGTAGACACAGTAGGCTTCCTGTATGGTGAAGTAGTCTTGACATTAACCTACATTTTTCATGGGACCCTTTGAAACCAAATGAAGTAGGGTATTTTTCCAGGTGTAGGTGGTTTTGTGTAGAGAAACTTCACGTACTTAATGGAAAGGGGAGAATCAGGGACTCCAAAAGTAAAGTGTGAAATATTTTTGATGAATTAAACAACAGCCCATAAATATTAAAGACCAATATTTTTAAAATCATTACTCTAGATTTTTTCCATTCAGTAAGAAAGACCGTCATTAACCCTGCTCACAGTTTTCACATCTTTCCATAAACATTGGTGGAAAATGGCATTGTTCTTCCTTTTGACATTTCCTGATCCTATCGTATGCGTTACTACGGGGAAAAAAGAATTCAGAGAAGGCCAGAGAAATATCCCTAGATAGCAGTTCATACTCCAGAAAAAATGAACAGTAGAGCGCTTTTTTTCAGGGAAGAAATACAGCGTATGCACAATACTCATTCATGACAGAGGGGAAAAATAAATGTCAAAAAACATGCAAAGTTATCACGTCAAGACAGTCACATGAAAAAGACAAAATTTATATAGAACCGTTGTATTTCTTCTACAATTTATAAGTATTGGTGCCAGCTCCTTATAATGTGATATATAACACATACTGGGTTGGTACTCTCTGGGAAGCCCTAGTCAAAGATCATTTGAATATTCTTCATTTATATAAATACCTAAGACCTAATGACTTGCTTCCTAGAGTGCTTCAAATGTGGGAGGTCGTTGAAGGGTAAGCACTTCCTTGTTACATCAACTTGTAGATACATGGAGAGACTCTTGAATATTCATAGAAGGAATGTGTAAAGGGCCAAAGCCTAGGAAATATACATTTCAACTTTATAATCTACAGAAGCATAACATTTCACTTTCCAAGCCTTGAGAAAACGCTGACTATACTAGCAACGCTTCTTACAATCCAGGGTCCTGTTTCAGTAAGTGAAACACTTTCCAAACCACAGTAATAGGCTGGGGGTACTAAGGAGAAGTTCGAGAAGTCTGTCTTATACTACGAGGTTTAATTCAGAGAAAAGATCTTAGGATGAACAAAATGGTAAGTGTGGTCTGAAGCATAAACCTGATTCAGAACCAATGAATTCATCAGGTAAGAATCAGCAATTAATTTTCATTGAAATGCAAACCCCAAACCAAAGGAATACACAAGCATACATGAGCGTACATACTCACACATCTTAAAAAGTTTGCAAAGGAAGCCAAACTGCAAGGACTCTATGGACATACAAAGCAGTTAGATGTAACTGAGACAATCGTGCTCATAGTAACAGAGCACACACCAATCAATTAACTTCCAAGACCTGTTATCTGTGAAAGTAGGTTGTTAGACGACATAGTTCCCAAGGCTCCTCATAGGGATGATGTGGTGGGAGTCTTTTAGAGACAACCATGCAATGCTATGGACGGAAGTGGACACCATCATGCTAAGTGAAATGTGCCAGGCTGTGACGGAGAAATACCAAATGATCTCACCTTTAAGTACAACATCATCAACTGAGGAAAAAAGGAAACAAAATATGAACAGGGACATGCACATTAACAAGTTAAATGTTAGGCTTCAGGTACAGATAAGAACAGAGGATTTTTTCTAATATTCATATAGGAAAACATTATTCAATGCAAAGACTTTTCATTTCTCTTTGACCATACTACCTCCCACAAAACCACCTCTAACTCCAGTGAGTCCCCACTGCCTCCCTCCAGACCCATCCCCATGTTCGATCCTCCATCTTCCCATCACTTTTGGCTCTGTCCACATCTCCGTATACATGTTCCTGATACCCCTGCCCCCTTCCCCACCCTCATTATCTCACTGCAACTCCCTCTTGCTTCTGGCTGTTGGGTTTTATTTCAGGGTCTCTCTGAAAAAAAAAAAATTCACTTACAATTTTCTGCATGTCTCCCCATCCCTCAACCCTACCCCAGTGTCTCTCATACAAAATTCTTTAATCAAGGACAGATGGGTCACGTAGAGACCATCGCTGACATGTTCCTACTACTTTGGAACTGCAGTTTTAGCAGTAGAATGGCAAGGGAAGAGATGAAGGATAAAGACACTTTGGGGAAGATGGATCAAAATCTTGTAATACGTGTAAAGATGGCAGTGGGAAAAAAGGCAGATGGACTTCGAATTTATGATCCTTGAACTTGGGACAATAATAATTGCGCTGATTCAATTACGTGACACGGGATTGCCACTAGTTTTTTAAATAGAAGACGACTCTGCTTCTTATTGTCCAATGACTTTAAGAAACATCCAATGAACACGTTATAGTATGCAATAGAAGACCGCAGGAGGCGTTAAACATCGGAGCTACACTGGGCTGCACATTTTCTGAGGCCTGAGACCCTGCCTAATTTACCTTTGTCGTCTTTCTCCAAGGCATTTTAGCAGCAATCTCCACCGCATAATACAATCCCAATAATCCTAGTCTGCATGGATGAGTAATAGAAAACCCCTTGCACGAATAAAGGAACAATAACGATAAATACTCGAAAGAAAGTATAGAGAAAAGTGAATTTGTTGAGGCGGTCCTCAGCTCCCCCGATCCTGCTTTTGATTCCTTCTACTGTGTTCTTCGTTTATAAAATTAAACCACAATGAGGTTCCATCTCACAACAGCCGGAGTGGCCAACATAAACAAAGCAAGACACGGATGTCGGAGAGGATGAGGAGAAAAGGGACAACCAGGATATTGTTGGTGCGAATGCAGACTGGTGCGGCCACTGTGGAGAACTGTATTGAATTTCCTCTGCAAACTAAAAATGGAAAAGCCGTTTGACCCAGAAATTCCACTGCTGGGATTGTACCCTTAGAACACTGAAACACCAATGCCAGAGAACCTGTGCACCCCAATGTCCATAGCACCACGATTTACAATAGCCCAGTGCTGGAGGCTACCTAGGTGCCCATCAGCTAATGAGTGGATCCAAAAACTATGGTACATTTACACAAAGGAAATCTGCACCGAAGAGAGAAAGAAGGAGCTGATACACTTTGCAATGGTATGGATGGAACTGGACAGCATTAGGTTAAGTGAAATGCGCCAGGCTGTGAGGGAGAAATACCAAATGATCTCACCTTTAAGGACAACATAATGAACTGAGGAAAAAGGGAAACAAAATAGAAACAGACACATACGACTTTAAGAACAATGGTACAATAGTCAGAGGGGAAGAGGGAGGGGATAGAGGGGAGAGTGGTCTACAGGATCTACTACTCTAAAATGCACAAAGAGAAAATCAAAGGGGAGTTTTGAGGTGTCTGGGGGAGGTGGAACTGGCTAGGGTGAGGTGCAGGGATGGGGAGGAAATGCAGTCAATTATAACTGAATAAACATAAAATTAAATCAATATCTATTAAAAATTAAACCTAGTAGAAGGGTTTTATGAAAATCGTGTTTTATGGCTAAAAAATAAAAATTAAGTTTTGAAGTTAAAACAAAAGAAATCCTGACTTTGATGAGAGCCTAGAGTTAGGAATAGAAAGAGTGGAAACCAGTGAGGAAGACAGAACACAGTCATAGAAGAAAAATAACCAGGGGTATTGTGTCATCGCTGCCTTTGTTTTCCTGTATCAATAATGTCATTCCCATTCCTCTTCCTATACCACCCTTACCTCCTCCGGTCTATTTTGCTCCTATCATTAATGTTTCTTATTCCCTGTACCTTTTCCCCCGTTGTCGGTCCACCCCCTCCCGCTAATAACCCTCCATATTACCTCCATTTCTGCCATTCAGTTCCTGTTGGAATTGTCTGCGTAGTGTGTTTTTATTTTTGCTTTTAAGGTTAGGTTGTTGATAGATGTGACTTTGCTGCCATTTTATTCGCATTTATTTTTTTACCTTCTTTTTCCTTAGGCAACTTTCTGTATCTTTTCATATAATAAGGGCTTGGAGATGATGAACTCCTTTAAATTGAACTTGTCTGGGCAGCACTTTATCTGCCCGAGCGTTCGAAAAGACAGCTTTGCTGGATAGAACAATCTTGGATGGAGTTCCTTGCATTTCATCACTTGGGATACTTCTTCCCAGCCCTTTCTTGCCTCCAATGTTTCTGTTGTGAAATCAGCTGACAATCTTTTGGGAATTCCTTTGTAGGTAACTGTCTCCTTATCTCTTGCAGCTTCTCAGATTCTCTCCTTATCTTTAATCTCGGGCAATGTAATTGTGCTGTGCCTTGGTTGTTCCTCTTTGGGTCCAACTGCCTTGGGACTCTCTGGGCTTCCTGGACTTCCTGGAAGGCTGTTTCTTGTGCCAGATAGGGGAAGTTGTCCTTCATTCACTTTTCAAAGAATGTCTCCATTTCTTGTTCTTCCTCTTGTCCTCCTGCCACCACTATGATTTGGATGTTGGACCACTTAGAATTACCCTGGAGGTTCCTAAGACTCTCCTCAGTGATTTGAATTGTTGTTTCTTCATTCTGTTCTGGTTGAATGTGTTTTTCTTCCTTCTGCTCCAAACTGTTCATCTCAGTCCCGCTTTCCTTCCCGTCCGTGTTGGTTCCCTGAACATGTTCCTCTATTTCACTTTTCCTAGGCTGCACTTGTTCCTCTATGTTGTGACCATACTCAGCCAATTGCTGAGCATCACAACGACCAGCATTTGGAACTGTGCCTCTGATAGGTTGGCTAACCCTTCATCACTTAGCTGCATTTTTGTCGGAGCTTTGATCTCTTCTTTCATTTGGGCCATGTGTTTTTGGTTGTTTGTTTCAGAGTGCCTCTTATGTGGTAATGGGCAGAGCCTTAGGGTTTCATTAGGGCAGCCCACCTGGCCGTGCTGTGAGCCGTATTTTGGGGAGGGGTGTGACAGGGAACGATGCTGCTTGCCTAGCTCTCTGCTGGCTTTCAGTCACTTCCCCTACTACCCACAATCAAAACAGTCCCATGTGAAGCTGATTCGCAGGGGAGTGGTTTTGTATACGTTCTCGGACTCTGTGTGTCTCTCCAAGGAACTCTCCTGTGAGGCTGAGAGTGTTCTGTGCTGCTGCAAACCCCTCAGGTGTTTCCAAGCAGAGGTTTGAGGTTTTATTTAGCTGCGCTGGAGCCCTGGCTTGCGTCGTCCATTTTGCTCCACCGTTGTTCAGCTCCATTGATCTGCTAGCAAATATGCTACCCCTCGCTCTGGAGCTGCTGCCTTGCCTGGTCCACCAGCCACCTGTCTGCCAGGGCCGCCTCTCCCGTCCCAGTTCTCCAGCCACCTTCCTGCTGCGAGTCCCTCCACCCCTACTTGCCGCTTCTACCCCTCCTACGGGTCTGTGTGAATGTTTAGTCTGTAACTCCTTGGTTGTTGGACTCTCATCCAGTTCCATTTTCTGCCAGTTTCTGGCTGGTTTTTGTTTTTAAATTCATTGCTCTCCTTGTTTTGGCTGTGTGAGGAGGGAAAGGGCATCTACGTATGCCTGTGTCTTCGCCAGAGGTGACTCTAGTGTCTTTCCAATGGTACTGCAATTTGTTGAGGGAGGAAATATTTATTACTATTTCCATAAAGCCTAGAATTATTGGGTGGATAGTTACTGTTTCCAAATAACATTTTCTCACTGAGACTTCAAAACCATTTCTTGGACGAAGTATAATTTATTTTATTTTGCCAATCAGAAACTTGAGGCTCAAAGAGATACAAAATTATTCAAAGCTGCATCACGAGACTGTGATGAAGGCAGTCCCGGGTGCCTCCAAAGCCCTACTTTTCTTCACCATAGCGTAGAGGTAAGGGATATTTAGCCCTCCCAGGTGTGGCTACATCGGTTTTGTGTCACCCTACACAGTCAGAAGGTGCTGGTTTGATTGCCATAGGGCACGTGCCCTGGATGCAGGTTCGGTCCCCACGTGGGCTGTGAATGAGAGGCAATGATTGATGCTTCACTCTCAGATTGATGTTTCTGTCTCTAACAAACCCCAAACGGTTAAAAAAATGTGATGTGTAATATTGTTAATATGACTGGAGGGAGTAATAAAGGAGAAGTTTATTATTCTATTGAATCTTCCTTAGGTTTCTGTGTGTTAAGTCACCCTAGCTAAGTGGTTTCGTAATATGGAAGACAGGAGCCTTCATTCGGTTCCCTGTACTATCCCATTTTAAGACATTCCCTGCCTAGTCTCCTGTCTGCTCTAAGACGGAAGTTACAATGAGAGTAGCCACCAGAGACTGTTTCCAAGAAGGAAAACAATGGTTGAAGACAAGAATGGTCATACCAGGTGCAAGCACAGTGATGAGAAGAGCAGAATTGGAGGCTTACTTCCTAATCCTGAAAAGATGTCAAGAATGTAAAGGGTAGCCTGTCCTTTTCTGACAAAATCAAGAACAGAGATGACATTCAATTATCATACCCAAAACAAGGGCTCAGGCGTTTAACAAGTGTTTTATTTTTACAAAATCCTTCGATTGAGGCCTTATCTCCATGTTCCCACATGAAATATGCCTATTGAAGAGGTACTGTGATGCTGTGTACATCAAGTGAACAACAGGTTCGTCTTCATAGCTCTTCAGGACGAAAGACCCAGTCATTCACTTGCTGCTGTCGTACTAGCCAGACTATTTCTTGTCAAGCACTTGTCTGTGGAAAGGGAAAATGTACATTTTCTAGCAATGACGTTTCCTCGGAGTAAATCTAACATGGAATGACTCAGCACAGCTCGGGATGACACACGTAACATTTACCACTGCCATACTGGAATCAATATTGCGATGATAATGTCTTGGATATCCACGCAATTGGTGAAATATAGAATCAGACCTAATGGGTATTTGCCTTTCGCTGAATCCCAGGGTGGAACAAATGTCATGTCTGTCTCTTTTGTCACGTGTGAGAAAGGAAAACTGCATACAAATATATTTCTTTTCCTATCCCCAGATATTTCTCGTCATGGTAAGTTTATATTTCACCGAATGTCTTTCAGTTTGAAAGTTAAAAGAAAGTCAGTTCTCAGTTTGCAAGTGATATTCAAGCATTCTCTATTATTTCATATATAATAACGAATGGAAACATTAAATATGGCTGCAGAGGAACAAACTTTTTTCCAGTGTTGTTTCCTCATTTCCTCTTGTTCCCTCCCTTGAAAAACACACCTTTCCATTCGATGAGAAATATTTCCAGTCAGGAGGTGAGTGTAAAAAATGTTTTTCTCCATGTTTTCTATGCACATGATACATACAATTCTTTTTCAAAATAATGTTAATTTCTTTCTGAAAGAATGCATGTGTAGACGTATAGAAAGAATTATGTACGTGTGTATATATCATTCCCTCAGTTCTCTCATAGAAAGCATGTGCTTAGATACCAAAGGGGGTTACCTGGTAGATACGATTTGAATTATACTCTCAATCAATGGATAAGACTCCAAGGACCTGATCTATCCTTTCTTTTGCAATATTATTACAATTCATGAAACCATCAAGTACACTGAAATTTTGATAAATGGAGTGTTAACGCTGTTTCTCCCCTTGGAGTCACAGCATAGTTCCCAGCAGTCATAGTTGCTTCTCACAATTGCCTCTCTCATCGCCATGGATGATGTGTATTTACATCGGAATCTCATTCACTCAGAGCAGAAGTGCTACACTTTCTTCCAAGGTACTTTGATTCCATTACCTGGCCTCCACAAGGAACTCAGTGAACTGACCCATTTTGCCAGTGACTGTGGCCCAGTTACCTGAATAAGCCAAATTCTCAGTGGAGATCCAGGAACTGTGTGGACAATGTCCCGGAAATACCTTCTCGGAATATATCAGAGCATGGCACAGGAACCGGAGCCAGGACACAATGTGTTCTTCCTGTGGGTAGAGTTCTGTGGTGGGTTTAGTGAGGAGGGAAGGGAACACTTCCAATTATTGGCCAAGTTGTTTTGAAGGGACTAGTTTTTAATGTACATTTTGGGGGTTGTTTCTGCTAATACAGTTGTTCACACCTCTTCCCCCTTTGCTCTCCTGCACCCAGCTCCCGCTCCTCTTCCCTCTGGCCACCCCCCCATTGTGATCCGTGTCCAAGGATCCTGAACAGCTGTCCTTCCAGTAATCCCTTCACCTTCTTCTTCCATTCACCCAGCCGCTTCCCTTGCGACAACCCTCGTTCTGTTTCGTGTATCATCCCTGTTTCTACATTTTTGTTAGGTTATAGAACTCATTGGATTCCACACGTGCCTATTTTGCAGTCTTTAGTGTCCATTTCAAATGGTAGATATCCTTTCAAAATGCATGGATTACTTAAGATCATTTGGAAAATATAATTAGACACATTACCCTTCAACATATAATTCATGTAGCCAGACTCTTTGACTCTTCATTGAGCCTTTAATTCCACTCAGGAGATTGGTTACCCTTTGCTGTCAGCATTAATCCTATAAAATTCGCAAAAAAAAAAAAAAAGAAAGAAAAGAAAAGAAAAGAAAAAGCGGTGCGGGCGAGGGGCGCTAAATAGTATTTCTCCCTCAACACCTGCCTTATTTCACTTAGCATAGTGCCCACAACTTTCACCCATGCCATTGCACAGGGTATTAGCTCCTCCTTTCTCTCCGCTGCGTAAAATTCCATTGTCTAAAAGTACCATACTTTTTGGATCCTCTCATTAACTGATGGGCACTTAAGTTACTTCCAGTACTTGGTTATTGTAAATTGTGTTGCTATGAACATTGGGGTGCAGAGGATCTCACGTTGAACTGGAACATAATCAAGAAAAGAAAAAGCAAACAAAATATAACCAGAGATATTGAAATTAAGAACATTGTAACAGTAGCCACAGGGCATTGGGACGCCATAGGGGGGACAGTGCTCTATAGGAGCTACTATATAGGACACAAGGATAAATTTAAAGGGGAGGTTAGAGGGGAGTAGTGAGGTGGGACTTGCCCGGGGTGGGGGAGCGAACAGGAGATAATCCAGACAATTGTAACTGAATAAAATAAATTAATTAATTTTTAAAATGAGGGTTTAAATCAGTTGGTTTTTCCACATAAACTTTTCTGCACATCCCAGGTCTCTACTCCCAGCTCTCAGACACAAATGCACATGTGAGACTCAGTTCTATTTCTACATCTGCCTTGTCAAAGTAACACGTGTTTTTACCATTTACTTTACCTCCCGTGGATCAGTTGTTGCATCTGTTCATTTGCAATTCGTAAGGAAGTCAAATCCTCCACACACGTGACTCGCTCGTAGTAGAACAGAAACCACGGAACATCACAGATTAGACTATGAGGTCCTGGCAGAAGGCACCTGGAAAGGGAACGCCTGCAAACCAGCTGCACTACCGTGAATCCAGGGATGGAACTGGAAGCTAGTGATCGTCTTAGCCAAAATATGTGCACTGCAAACCACTTGGCTGAAGCTATGAGGCCGAAATTTGTAAGTAAAGTTCACCTCTGACCACCCGGTGGTGTCTGCCTGAAGTGCTGTGCAGGAAGGAAAGGGACACCAAAGGAATGCTCCCCGCTGTGCACCCTTGATAACATGCCTCCCAACCAAGCTCACCATGTTTGCTCAGACGCCTCTGTCCGGACCTTCTCTTTCCAGCAGCTGTAGTGAAGGGAAAATTCTGCCGTCCTGAAAGTGCTTTTTGGGAAAGGAATCGTAAGCTATTTATCAAGAAACAAACCACTCTCAGAACCGTGGGTCTTCCTCCCTTTCCTGCCCTAGAGACTCAGACAGAGAAACTGCTGAATGTCCTCAGGCTAATGGAACTAAGTGTGAAGAGTAGACCGCTTAAGGCATGTCCACATAGCCGAGTACCTGCTGCGTCCCATTGTTGCGGATTCACCCAGAACTAAGGCCCTGGCCTGTGTGCTTGGCGCTTCCTCAACTGCTTGTAAATCACTCTTTCGCATTCCTCAAAATCTAGTACCATGTTACCCTGCCTTTTCTTCTTTGTCCAAAATGTCCCAGCAACCCGGTGTTGTCTCACTGTCTTTGGAATTCCCGTGGATGTGTCATGCTAGTGTGAATTACCCATGAACGTCTATTGAACTTGCATTTTCTCCTATCAGCCCACCTCTATCAATTTGGTTATTAGCCCAGCCTGAAGAACTTAAAAGGAGGAAGGAAAAGCATTAAACATTTTCAGCCCCCACAGTAGTTTATCCCAATCTATCTTTGCATATATTTAATGCATGGAAAGAGATTTACTTATATGTCCATGGATTCTTATTAAATTGTAAACAGCATATATTAATAATACCTACGTTTAATGAGTGTAGTGTCCTGGGTTTTTCGGTTTTTGTTTTTGTTTTTGTTTTTTTCTATTTCTGCAAATCTCTTTATTTGCCAGCTTAAGGAAGACAGAGGCATTCGTATGTCTGCTCCTTTCTACAAACTACTGGAAGATATTGTTTTGGTAGAAGGAAATGATGAAAAGATGGCCTCACTCAGACATAGAGTGCAAAAAGGGACCACACAGACTGCCTGTAGGGTCCCAAGGTCCTGAAAAGGCTGTTAGATGCCTCTTTCTCATGACACCAATGAGCAATCCTGCAAGGAATCAGCACCCTAATGTTATGAAAGCAGAATTTGGAAAATCTCTCCTGTCAGTCAGGTCATCAGGATCTGCCCCTTTCACATAGCTCTAAATCCTCTCTCACGTGGATGCTCAAAGTCCCTGCACACCTGGTATTTGAGTTTAGCCACTCTTGCCTTTTGAATTCTGACCCTCTCACTCCTTGGCGCTGATTACTTAATTGTTCTTACTCATTTATAATGTTGACCTGTAGCATGGCGCATCTTTGTGGATTCTCAGGGTATAAATACACCAATGGAATTGATGGACCAACAGGCAGTTCCATTACCTGAAGAAATGCAAACATGTTTTCCACCGTGACTTCCCCATTCTGCATTCCCACCCACAGGGCAAAATGGTTGCCTTTGTTTTCAAACCCTGCCAGCATTTGTGGCGATTAGATGTATCCAATGATGGCCATTTTCACCTTGTGAGGTTATATCTCATTGTGGTTTTCATTGGCGTCTCTCTCGTCTGTCTTCCTGGTGTTCCTAACCCCTTTCCTTCACCACCCAACCTTTGCCTCTAACACTTAGCCTGGCAGGCAGGCAGCAGGACCCAAACTGCTGCTCAGTCGCAGGAGTGCTCCACTGACAACGGATTGAGGACACTCTTTCATAGAGAAAAGATTTACACAAAGAAAGGAAACTTTCCTATCCTGTTATGTTTTAATTGCACTTACTGGGGGGTGACACAGGTGAGTGAAATTTGCAGGTTTGCAGTGTGGGAGTCTACACTTCATCCTTTGCATATTGTATTGTGTGATCACCACCCCATTCAAGTCTGCTTCTGGCAGCACCCGCTGTCCCCCTTCATGCCCTTCTATTGCACCGCCCCACCCCTTTTCCCTTGGTCTTCTCCATACTGTTATCTGGGAAGGTCTTTTCTTACTCCCTTCCGGTTTCCCACCTAGCCTGCACCCCATACCCCCTCTGACAGCTGGCTGCCAGCTCTCTAGGAGCCTCTCCCCATTTTCCTTGTTACTTCAGTTTGTTCATTAGATGCTCCTTATGACAGAGATCCTATGGTATTTATTTGTCGTCCTCTGACTGGCTTATTTCACGGAGCCTAAGGTTTTTCAGGTCCATCCACACTGTCACAAAGGGACAGATTTCCATGTACTATTTATTCCATTGTGTGCACATACCACAGTTCTCTTATCCACTCATCTACTCATGGGCACTTGGGCAGCATGTACAAGTGTTCTATTGTCAATAAGCATGACCTGAGAATGGGAATATAGCCCAGACTGTGGAGGGTGGCAGACGGGTCAAAAAGGCGGGCAGTGTCGTGTGGGGGGGTGGAGAATTCTTGGAAGAAAAGACTTCGTTTTCTTTTGTGACATCTCCTCATCCACTTAATGTTTCTACAGTTAAATGTGGGCCTGAAAGAAGAGGCTGTGGCTTACCTTCCATGTCGGTCCAAGCAAAAACCCTGAAGACACAGGTACCTCAGTATGAACCAGATACCTAATGATCTTCCTATTCTTCATCCAGTGTTTGCCCCACCTTGGGCGTGCTAAAGGACGCCTGCTAATCCCACCACCCCCTTGTTCTTGCTTTCCCATCCTGAAGCAGGAAAGAAGTGTTTCAGTCAAATATTTATTACTACTAGCCTCTCTCAAAATACCCAGTCTCCCAACCTTGCCCTTCCCCCAAACACTGCTTCCCACCAGGCCTCCACACACCCTCATAGGCAGATGTGAGAAGGGAAAGGATTCCTCCCAGAAAGCAATCAAAGAAGAGCCCATTCAACAGCCAGGTGTTTTATTGAGGTGAGGGGTTATCATTTGCCCCTCCCTCACATAGCATACTTCTTGGTCCAAGCTCGCGCCATGGTATCATATGCCTTCCTGTCCTTTAGGTACATTCTCCCAATGGATGGAACAAAGGCATGGTTGGGGTTGGGGTCACATAGCAAGGAGCTGATGGACAGCAAGAGTTTGGATATGGTCATTATAGGAGACCACTGGGACCTGAGAATATCGACACAGATATATCCCTTTCGGTTGATATTGGGGTGGTAGATCGGGGTGGTGAAGGAAATCGCCGGAGGCCTGAAGGGGTAATTTCGAGGGAATTGTATGTCTAGGCAGAACACCCCTCCCTCATAGGGGCTGTCCGGGGGTCCCATGATGGTCCCCTTCCATTGGAACATGTTGTCATCCACTGGCCCTGCAGAGCACATGGGCGGGGGATCGATCGTGATGTTCGCCAGTTCCTTGTGCAGTCGCCTCAGCGCCGTGGATGTGTCCCAGACAGCGGGGATGGACTGGATATCCTGACAGGGACCAAGGGGGAACCACGGGTAAGGGGGACCATGGGTTAGGGCGGGCGTGGCTTCTGGGGAAGATGGTTGGAGGGTCAGCCACCCCCCAGGTCGGCGGGTAAGAAGTTGGAACCTGGCTGTGGCGTGTATGGTGGGGGCGGGGGGCAGGGAGAGTTGGGGACTCACTTGGAACAGCAGGACCTGAGAGGCTACTGCTCACCTGTGCGCCGCTGTTCCCTGGCTCCTCAATCCTAGGCTCCTGCACCTCCTCCTCCTGCACCTCTTGCTCCTCCACCCCTGGCTCTTCCATCTCCTTGTCCTCCACTGCTGTCTGCTGCTCAGAGCCTATAGCCCAAGGCTGCGCTGCCTGCGGGGATACTCCGCCTTCCTGCCACAGGACCAGCCGCTCCTGAAGGCCTGCCCCAACAGTTCCTGCTGGCCGGCCCCAAGGGACCCTGTGTTCCCATGGCAGGAGGGAATATGCACTGTGACGTCACAAGGGACAGCTGACCAATCAGCAACTCAGTGGGCGCGTGGCCAGGGGAGACAGATGGCCTCCATCACAGGGAGTATTAGTATAGCAACAATTTTATAGGAATAATAGTGTAGCAACATATTAGAGTTGTCTATGCAATAAAGAAATAAACAGAGAAACAAACAAGTAAATAGTGAACTTGTATGAAACAAATGGTTCTAATCCTCTGTAAAGACAAAGGAAGCATATCAAGAAAGGGAGCCCCTGGGATATTTTACCACAAAGGGAGGATTACACAGGAAAATGCACTACAGTCTTGGCTGTCTTTTCGCTCCTGGTCACCCTGCTGATCGGTGTTCTCCTGGGCACACCGCGTTTCCAAGTTGAAGTGCAGGACTTAACGCCAGCTCCTAGGAGATACTTCAGGAGTTTGTGGTCAGAATCAAGAGCTTGTTTCTCACACATGACAAATGCATAGGGGTGAGATTTCACGAGAAAACAACAAGTGTCAGAGTGTCCTGAAGGGCAACGTATTTTGGCCACTCTCCTCAAGATTCTCAGCATATTTACTCCCCATCTGTGCTGCTGACTGCAGTGTGAAATGCCAGGGGCAGGGAAGAGTAGCTTAGCTCCACCAGTAGATGTTCAAAATGACCAGAAGCTTCTATGCACACCATTAATCTCCTTAGATACCCCCTGTGGAGCCATGGCTGCTCTTCTGCAACACTGCGAGTTTCATCGAACTGTTTGGGACATCTCTTTCAACCCAATGTCATTGGCTGAATTTCTTGGAACCTATATAACGTGTGGAGAAATGGTGGAGGGCTCAAGGATTTTTACTCTTGGTCCCAGCACTCGCGGGAGAGTGAGATTTGGATGCATTTAATTCCTGTAGTGATCACCACTAATTTACTGATCAAGGTTGTGTGTTCTATGTTAGGTGTAAACCTAAATACGATATGATCTCTGAGTCAAAGGCATTCGTGGTCTGATACAGGAAGAGGGAAATACATTGACATGTATTTACATCATTAACATCGCACGCTCTATATACAGCAATAAAAACATATTTGTGGATCCCGGGCTACTGGAAAGACAAGGATGAAAGGTGACTCTTCAGAGGGACTTCTATCTGAGCTGAGTCAGGCATGAGCACTGTCAGTTCATGGGGGGCGGAGGGTAAGCAGGCTTTCAGATGGGAAAAGGGCGGGTAGGAATAATGGCAGATCATAACGGAGCCAGGGGAATAAGCAGATGTGAAAGGCCTGATGCGACAGAAAGCATGACCATTTCCAGGAAGGAAATGCATTTTGCAAAGGGTTAGGTGTTCAATTCCTAGTCAAGGCACATGGCTGGGTTGTGGGCTGTGTCCTCACTAGGGGGCGCCTGAGAGGCCACCATGCCTTGGTGTTTCTCTCCCTCACTTCCTCTCTCTAAAGACGAGTAACTGAAATCCTTCAAACCAAATAGTGAGATAAATATCTTTTCATGTAATAATATTGAATTTAGTAGCGATAAAAGTGAATATAACCAATTATGCAACACCATAATCCCAGAGTTAACATTATGTGTTGTAAATTTTATTCAGAGAAAATGCTCCCTCTCCACTTTACCCCTTACCGCTGCGAGAACGTATTTCCCTGCTATGATGTTGACCTTGGCTATGTGACGTTCTCAATGATTGGCAAGAGGAGGACGTGATGTGTAAACGTCCAAGAAACGCTAATTACGGTCACTCCTCATTAACTTGGGACAGCTGCCTACACAAGAAATGTTCTATTGAATGGATACACATTCATTCTTGCCTTCCCTCAGAGGAAACACCTCATTCAATCCAAAGTTCTACCTTCCACCAAAATTCAAGCCAAGACAAGATGAGGAGACTCGACAAAAATCATACTTAAACTGAAGACTCAGAAGTGAGAGATATGTGTTTGCTTTAATCCATGAGATTTATGCTTTGCTTCTTCTTGAGACGAAACCTAACTAAAGTGTTTTGTTTACAAAAAAATGCTGCATGGCTCCATTTTCAATCCCTTTTGTGGGAGTAATAAGCAAACTGATGCAGACAATTAATGCTTCAGTAGGTGGCATAGTTTTCCTTTTTGGCCGACAATAAGGGGAAGCAACTACAAAGCTGCTGTTGACACTTCTCACGTGGCTTAACTGTACTGGATGTGGTCCCTTGGCTTCCCTACAGGTCTCAAGATGGCTGTTCTAACCCACATACAGCATCAGCATTCCATGCTGTCGAATGGGAGTCAAGAAAGTGGTGGCACCTTGGCTTTCCTTTTTAACGGATAAAGAAACAGTTTTTCCAAAGGTGACCCTGGCAGACTGCGTTCTGTGCCCTGAGTTGCAGACCGGGATCACATGGCCCCTCACATCTATAATGCAGACCATGAAAGGGAGAAACACTTGGCCCTGATTGGGATAGATAAAATGCAACTCGGTGCTGAAGACTTTTAAAGTGCTTTCTCCACGAAAAACATGCCTTCTGACAGCAATAAAGAAGGGAAGTGGTGATGGTGAATATTGAAGGGGCAAGTAACAATGATTTCCCTTGTTAGAATTAGTTCTTATATCCTTTAATTCTTCCTCTCCCAATCTACTGTCAAGCCAGAGTAGGGAAATGTGTGTGCATAACACAATATATGTAAAACATATGTTTCACCGACTTAAAAAATGTCCTTGATGAAGAATACGACCTCAACAGATGTTATGCCGTTAATTGAAACTGGGTAAGCACTGAAATTATTTGAAGGAAAGAAAGCATGATGTCAAGGTGAAGTCATGTTCACTCCAAGTTCATATTTAGAAGGCAGTCATGCTAAGGCACGGCGAAAGAGAATACAACTTGGTTGGTGTGGCAGATTTAGTGATGCAGAATGTAGCACGAGATCGCATTAAAATGCAGCACAGGTACAGAGCCTGAGAGAGTTTAGGAGCCTTGCGATGTGTGGCGCACATTCTACTGCGAGATCCGTGGCTGAATATGACAAGGAAACCTTCAGATGTCCCAGGAAGGTTAAGACACCAGTGAACAAACCGTGTCAGGGGAAAGCATTTAGTGTCTGTGAGGTAAGAGTCTGTCTGTGTCGCTTTCACACTTGGAAAAATGATGTGAACCATGGCCTTCGCATGCTACGTTAAATCCAGAATAGTATCACACATCTAGCTTCTGCATACTAGCTTAACTTTTTCCTTTGCATGACAGTATTTTGCTCTGTAAGGGTAAGCGCGTCACCTTGTCTCCACCCTGCAGTCCTTTCTTGGTTTAGTTCAAATGCCCTTCCATAAAACTAGTCTGTAGATATTTTTCTTCCTTTCTGGAACTGCTGGTTTCCTCTGTACTTGGGATGTAATGAAGGATGTTTACAACTATCTTCTGACTTTTAACAACTCCCCCCTTCTTGTATTTTTTTAGACACACTCACGTCATTACTTAAAATGGAAGTCATAGCTTCGACTACCTTTGGTGGTTCTTTCCTGCTAGATGAATTGGACATATTTAAAATTCCGTCAGTTTGGCCTTAATTACTTCTGCTTCATGAAATTGTAAAAGGGCATGCGGTTACCTCTAAAAACCGGAGAAAATGAAGAGTACTCTAAGCAGAGAAGACCCAATTCAAAGTGCATTTTGCAACAATAACAGTCCCAAGCATGTTCTCTGTAATGACAATAGATGTATTGATTATCGGAAACTTGAAAATATGGACTTTGGTAAATATCAGAAAGGATAAAAACTGTCTCTCATATCACAAAGTGAGTAAAAAAATAATGACAAGTGGTAAAGCTGCTCTCCACTCTAAGGTCAAGCTGTAACATATCCATAAGGAATCATGAACCATAGGTGTCAACCCCATAGAACCAACTTCTAGGATTAATAAATCATTGGACATAATAAATTGTACACTCTAGGGAAAAAAAAATTAATTCACTCCTTCCATTAACGATGAGAAGCAAATATATGTAGACACAGTAGGCTTCCTGTATGGTGAAGTAGTCTTGACATTAACCTACATTTTTCATGGGACCCTTTGAAACCAAATGAAGTAGGGTATTTTTCCAGGTGTAGGTGGTTTTGTGTAGAGAAACTTCACGTACTTAATGGAAAGGGGAGAATCAGGGACTCCAAAAGTAAAGTGTGAAATATTTTTGATGAATTAAACAACAGCCCATAAATATTAAAGACCAATATTTTTAAAATCATTACTCTAGATTTTTTCCATTCAGTAAGAAAGACCGTCATTAACCCTGCTCACAGTTTTCACATCTTTCCATAAACATTGGTGGAAAATGGCATTGTTCTTCCTTTTGACATTTCCTGATCCTATCGTATGCGTTACTACGGGGAAAAAAGAATTCAGAGAAGGCCAGAGAAATATCCCTAGATAGCAGTTCATACTCCAGAAAAAATGAACAGTAGAGCGCTTTTTTTCAGGGAAGAAATACAGCGTATGCACAATACTCATTCATGACAGAGGGGAAAAATAAATGTCAAAAAACATGCAAAGTTATCACGTCAAGACAGTCACATGAAAAAGACAAAATTTATATAGAACCGTTGTATTTCTTCTACAATTTATAAGTATTGGTGCCAGCTACTTATAATGTGATATATAACACATACTGGGTTGGTTCTCTCTGGGAAGCCCTAGTCAAAGATCATTTGAATATTCTTCATGTATATAAATACATAAGACCTAATGACTTGCTTCCTAGAGTGCTTCAAATGTGGGAGGTCGTTGAAGGGTAAGCACTTCCTTGTTACATCAACTTGTAGATACATGGAGAGACTCTTGAATATTCATAGAAGGAATGTGTAAAGGGCCAAAGCCTAGGAAATATACATTTCAACTTTATAATCTACAGAAGCATAACATTTCACTTTCCAAGCCTTGAGAAAACGCTGACTATACTAGCAACGCTTCTTACAATCCAGGGTCCTGTTTCAGTAAGTGAAACACTTTCCAAACCACAGTAATAGGCTGGGGGTACTAAGGAGAAGTTCGAGAAGTCTGTCTTATACTACGAGGTTTAATTCAGAGAAAAGATCTTAGGATGAACAAAATGGTAAGTGTGGTCTGAAGCATAAACCTGATTCAGAACCAATGAATTCATCAGGTAAGAATCAGCAATTAATTTTCATTGAAATGCAAACCCCAAACCAAAGGAATACACAAGCATACATGAGCGTACATACTCACACATCTTAAATAGTTTGCAAAGGAAGCCAAACTGCAAGGACTCTATGGACATACAAAGCAGTTAGATGTAACTGAGACAATCGTGCTCATAGTAACAGAGCACACACCAATCAATTAACTTCCAAGACCTGTTATCTGTGAAAGTAGGTTGTTAGACGACATAGTTCCCAAGGCTCCTCATAGGGATGATGTGGTGGGAGTCTTTTAGAGACAACCATGCAATGCTATGGACGGAAGTGGACACCATCATGCTAAGTGAAATGTGCCAGGCTGTGACGGAGAAATACCAAATGATCTCACCTTTAAGTACAACATCATCAACTGAGGAAAAAAGGAAACAAAATATGAACAGGGACATGCACATTAACAAGTTAAATGTTAGGCTTCAGGTACAGATAAGAACAGAGGATTTTTTCTAATATTCATATAGGAAAACATTATTCAATGCAAAGACTTTTCATTTCTCTTTGACCATACTACCTCCCACAAAACCACCTCTAACTCCGGTGAGTCCCCACTGCCTCCCTCCAGACCCATCCCCATGTTCGATCCTCCATCTTCCCATCACTTTTGGCTCTGTCCACATCTCCGTATACATGTTCCTGATACCCCTGCCCCCTTCCCCACCCTCATTATCTCCCCGCAACTCCCTCTTGCTTCTGGCTGTTGGGTTTTATTTCAGGGTCTCTCTGAAAAAAAAAAAATTCACTTACAATTTTCTGCATGTCTCCCCATCCCTCAACCCTACCCCAGTGTCTCTCATACAAAATTCTTTAATCAAGGACAGATGGGTCACGTAGAGACCATCGCTGACATGTTCCTACTACTTTGGAACTGCAGTTTTAGCAGTAGAATGGCAAGGGAAGAGATGAAGGATAAAGACACTTTGGGGAAGATGGATCAAAATCTTGTAATACGTGTAAAGATGGCAGTGGGAGAAAAGGCAGATGGACTTCGAATTTATGATCCTTGAACTTGGGACAATAATAATTGCGCTGATTCAATTGCGTGACACGGGATTGCCACTAGTTTTTTAAATAGAAGACGACTCTGCTTCTTATTGTCCAATGACTTTAAGAAACATCCAATGAACACGTTATAGTATGCAATAGAAGACCGCAGGAGGCGTTAAACATCGGAGCTACACTGGGCTGCACATTTTCTGAGGCCTGAGACCCTGCCTAATTTACCTTTGTCGTCTTTCTCCAAGGCATTTTAGCAGCAATCTCCACCGCATAATACAATCCCAATAATCCTAGTCTGCATGGATGAGTAATAGAAAACCCCTTGCACGAATAAAGGAACAATAACGATAAATACTCGAAAGAAAGTATAGAGAAAAGTGAATTTGTTGAGGCGGTCCTCAGCTCCCCCGATCCTGCTTTTGATTCCTTCTACTGTGTTCTTCGTTTATAAAATTAAACCACAATGAGGTTCCATCTCACAACAGCCGGAGTGGCCAACATAAACAAAGCAGGACACGGATGTCGGAGAGGATGAGGAGAAAAGGGACAACCAGGACATTGTTGGTGCGAATGCAGACTGGTGCGGCCACTGTGGAGAACTGTATGGAATTTCCTCTGCAAACTAAAAATGGAAAAGCCGTTTGACCCAGAAATTCCACTGCTGGGATTGTACCCTTAGAACACTGAAACACCAATGCCTGAGAACCTGTGCACCCCAATGTCCATAGCACCACGATTTACAATAGCCCAGTGCTGGAGGCTACCTAGGTGCCCATCAGCTAATGAGTGGATCCAAAAACTATGGTACATTTACACAATGGAAATCTGCACCGAAGAGAGAAAGAAGGAGCTGATACACTTTGCAATGGTATGGATGGAACTGGACAGCATTAGGTTAAGTGAAATGCGCCAGGCTGTGAGGGAGAAATACCAAATGATCCCACCTTTAAGGACAACATAATGAACTGAGGAAAAAGGGAAACAAAATAGAAACAGACACATAGGACTTTAAGAACAATGGTACAATAGTCAGAGGGGAAGAGGGAGGGGATAGAGGGGAGAGTGGTCTACAGGATCTACTACTCTAAAATGCACAAGGAGAAAATCAAAGGGGAGTTTTGAGGTGTCTGGGGGAGGTGGGACTGGCTAGGGTGAGGTGCAGGGATGGGGAGGAAATGCAGTCAATTATAACTGAATAAACATAAAATTAAATCAATATCTATTAAAAATTAAACCTAGTAGAAGGGTTTTATGAAAATCGTGTTTTATGGCTAAAAAATAAAAATTAAGTTTTGAAGTTAAAACAAAAGAAATCCTGACTTTGATGAGAGCCTAGAGTTAGGAATAGAAAGAGTGGAAACCAGTGAGGAAGACAGAACACAGTCATAGAAGAAAAATAACCAGGGGTATTGTGTCATCGCTGCCTTTGTTTTCCTGTATCAATAATGTCATTCCCATTCCTCTTCCTATACCACCCTTACCTCCTCCGGTCTATTTTGCTCCTATCATTAATGTTTCTTATTCCCTGTACCTTTTCCCCCGTTGTCGGTCCACCCCCTCCCGCTAATAACCCTCCATATTACCTCCATTTCTGCCATTCAGTTCCTGTTGGAATTGTCTGCGTAGTGTGTTTTTATTTTTGCTTTTAAGGTTAGGTTGTTGATAGATGTGACTTTGCTGCCATTTTATTCGCATTTTTTTTTTTTTACCTTCTTTTTCCTTAGGCAACTTTCTGTATCTTTTCATATAATAAGGGCTTGGAGATGATGAACTCCTTTAAATTGAACTTGTCTGGGCAGCACTTTATCTGCCCGAGCGTTCGAAAAGACAGCTTTGCTGGATAGAACAATCTTGGATGGAGTTCCTTGCATTTCATCACTTGGGATACTTCTTCCCAGCCCTTTCTTGCCTCCAATGTTTCTGTTGAGAAATCAGCTGACAATCTTTTCGGAATTCCTTTGTAGGTAACTGTCTCCTTATCTCTTGCAGCTTCTCAGATTCTCTCCTTATCTTTAATCTCGGACAAAGTAATTGTGCTGTGCCTTGGTTGTTCCTCTTTGGGTCCAACTGCCTTGGGACTCTCTGGGCTTCCTGGACTTCCTGGAAGGCTGTTTCTTGTGCCAGATAGGGGAAGTTGTCCTTCATTCACTTTTCAAAGAATGTCTCCATTTCTTGTTCTTCCTCTTGTCCTCCTGCCACCACTATGATTTGGATGTTGGACCACTTAGAATTACCCTGGAGGTTCCTAAGACTCTCCTCAATGATTTGAATCGTTGTTTCTTCATTCTGTTCTGGTTGAATGTGTTTTTCTTCCTTCTGCTCCAAACTGTTCGTCTCAGTCCCGCTTTCCTTCCCGTCCGTGTTGGTTCCCTGAACATGTTCCTCTATTTCACTTTTCCTAGGCTGCACTTGTTCCTCTATGTTGTGACCATACTCAGCCAATTGCTGAGCATCACAACGACCAGCATTTGGAACTGTGCCTCTGGTAGGTTGGCTAACCCTTCATCACTTAGCTGCATTTTTGTCGGAGCTTTGATCTCTTCTTTCATTTGGGCCATGTGTTTTTGGTTGTTTGTTTCAGAGTGCCTCTTATGTGGTAATGGGCAGAGCCTTAGGGTTTCATTAGGGCAGCCCACCTGGCCGTGCTGTGAGCCGTATTTTGGGGAGGGGTGTGACAGGGAACGATGCTGCTTGCCTAGCTCTCTGCTGGCTTTCAGTCACTTCCCCTACTACCCACAATCAAAACAGTCCCATGTGAAGCTGATTCGCAGGGGAGTGGTTTTGTATACGTTCTCGGACTCTGTGTGTCTCTCCAAGGAACTCTCCTGTGAGGCTGAGAGTGTTCTGTGCTGCTGCAAACCCCTCAGGTGTTTCCCAGCAGAGGTTTGAGGTTTTATTTAGCTGCGCTGGAGCCCTGGCTTGCGTCGTCCATTTCGCTCCACCGTTGTTCATCTCCATTGATCTGCTAGCAAATATGCTACCCCTCGCTCTGGAGCTGCTGCCTTGCCTGGTCCACCAGCCACCTGTCTGCCAGGGCCGCCTCTCCCGTCGCAGTTCTCCAGCCACCTTCCTGCTGCGAGTCCTCTCCACCCCTACTTGCCGCTTCTACCCCTCCTACTGGTCTGTGTGAATGTTTAGTCTGTAACTCCTTGGTTGTTGGACTCTCATCCAGTTCCATTTTCTGCCAGTTTCTGGCTGGTTTTTGTTTTTAAATTCATTGCTCTCCTTGTTTTGGCTGTGTGAGGAGGGAAAGGGCATCTACGTATGCCTGTGTCTTCGCCAGAGGTGACTCTAGTGTCTTTCCAATGGTACTGCAATTTGTTGAGGGAGGAAATATTTATTACTATTTCCATAAAGCCTAGAATTATTGGGTGGATAGTTACTGTTTCCAAATAACATTTTCTCACTGAGACTTCAAAACCATTTCTTGGACGAAGTATAATTTATTTTATTTTGCCAATCAGAAACTTGAGGCTCAAAGAGATACAAAATTATTCAAAGCTGCATCACGAGACTGTGATGAAGGCAGTCCCGGGTGCCTCCAAAGCCCTACTTTTCTTCACCATAGCGTAGAGGTAAGGGATATTTAGCCCTCCCAGGTGTGGCTACATCGGTTTTGTGTCACCCTACACAGTCAGAAGGTGCTGGTTTGATTGCCATAGGGCACGTGCCCTGGATGCAGGTTCGGTCCCCACGTGGGCTGTGAATGAGAGGCAATGATTGATGCTTCACTCTCAGATTGATGTTTCTGTCTCTAACAAACCCCAAACGGTTAAAAAAATGTGATGTGTAATATTGTTAATATGACTGGAGGGAGTAATAAAGGAGAAGTTTATTATTCTATTGAATCTTCCTTAGGTTTCTGTGTGTTAAGTCACCCTAGCTAAGTGGTTTCGTAATATGGAAGACAGGAGCCTTCATTCGGTTCCCTGTACTATCCCATTTTAAGACATTCCCTGCCTACTCTCCTGTCTGCTCTAAGACAGAAGTGACAATGAGAGTAGCCTCCAGAGACTGTTTCCAAGAAGGAAAACGATGGTTGAAGACAAGAATGGTCATACCAGGTGCAAGCACAGTGATGAGAAGAGCAGAATTGGAGGCTTACTTCCTAATCCTGAAAAGATGTCAAGAATGTAAAGGGTAGCCTGTCCTTTTCTGACAAAATCAAGAACAGAGATGACATTCAATTATCATACCCAAAACAAGGGCTCAGGCGTTTAACAAGTGTTTTATTTTTACAAAATCCTTCGATTGAGGCCTTATCTCCATGTTCCCACATGAAATATGCCTATTGAAGAGGTACTGTGATGCTGTGTACATCAAGTGAACAACAGGTTCGTCTTCATAGCTCTTCAGGACGAAAGACCCAGTCATTCACTTGCTGCTGTCGTACTAGCCAGACTATTTCTTGTCAAGCACTTGTCTGTGGAAAGGGAAAATGTACATTTTCTAGCAATGACGTTTCCTCGGAGTAAATCTAACATGGACTGACTCAGCACAGCTCGGGATGACACACGTAACATTTACCACTGCCATACTGGAATCAATATTGCGACGATAATTTCTTGGATATCCACGCAATTGGTGAAATATAGAATCAGACCTAATGGGTATTTGCCTTTCGCTGAATCCCAGGACGGAAAAAAATGTCACGTCTGTCTCTTTTGTCACGTGTGAGAAAGGAAAACTGCATACAAATATATTTCTTTTCCTATCCCCAGATATTTCTCCTCATGGTAAGTTTATATTTCACCGAATGTCTTTCAGTTTGAAAGTTAAAAGAAAGTCAGTTCTCAGTTTGCAAGTGATATTCAAGCATTCTCTATTATTTCATATATAATAACGAATGGAAACATTAAATATGGCTGCAGAGGAACAAACTTTTTTCCAGTGTTGTTTCCTCATTTCCTCTTGTTCCCTCCCTTGAAAAACACACATTTCCATTCGATGAGAAATATTTCCAGTCAGGAGGTGAGTGTAAAAAATGTTTTTCTCCATGTTTTCTATGCACATGATACATACAATTCTTTTTCAAAATAATGTTAATTTCTTTCTGAAAGAATGCATGTGTAGACGTATAGAAAGAATTATGTACGTGTGTATATATCATTCCCTCAGTTCTCTCATAGAAAGCATGTGCTTAGATACCAAAGGGGGTTACCTGGTAGATACGATTTGAATTATACTCTCAATCAATGGATAAGACTCCAAGGACCTGATCTATCCTTTCTTTTGCAATATTATTACAATTCATGAAACCATCAAGTACACTGAAATTTTGATAAATGGAGTGTTAACGCTGTTTCTCCCCTTGGAGTCACAGCATAGTTCCCAGCAGTCATAGTTGCTTCTCACAATTGCCTCTCTCATCGCCATGGATGATGTGTATTTACATCGGAATCTCATTCACTCAGAGCAGAAGTGCTACACTTTCTTCCAAGGTACTTTGATTCCATTACCTGGCCTCCACAAGGAACTCAGTGAACTGACCCATTTTGCCAGTGACTGTGGCCCAGTTACCTGAATAAGCCAAATTCTCAGTGGAGATCCAGGAACTGTGTGGACAATGTCCCGGAAATACCTTCTCGGAATATATCAGAGCATGGCACAGGAACCGGAGCCAGGACACAATGTGTTCTTCCTGTGGGTAGAGTTCTGTGGTGGGTTTAGTGAGGAGGGAAGGGAACACTGCCAATTATTGGCCAAGTTGTTTTGAAGGGACTAGTTTTTAATGTACATTTTGGGGGTTGTTTCTGCTAATACAGTTGTTCACACCTCTTCCCCCTTTGCTCTCCTGCACCCAGCTCCCGCTCCTCTTCCCTCTGGCCACCCCCCCATTGTGATCCGTGTCCAAGGATCCTGAACAGCTGTCCTTCCAGTAATCCCTTCACCTTCTTCTTCCATTCACCCAGCCGCTTCCCTTGCGACAACCCTCGTTCTGGTTCGTGTATCATCCCTGTTTCTACATTTTTGTTAGGTTATAGAACTCATTGGATTCCACACGTGCCTATTTTGCAGTCTTTAGTGTCCATTTCAAATGGTAGATATCCTTTCAAAATGCATGGATTACTTAAGATCATTTGGAAAATATAATTAGACACATTACCCTTCAACATATAATTCATGTAGTCAGACTCTTTGACTCTTCATTGAGCCTTTAATTCCACTCAGGAGATTGGTTACCCTTTGCTGTCAGCATTAATCCTATAAAATTCGCAAAAAAAAAAAAAAAAGAAAAGAAAAGAAAAAGCGGTGCGGGCGAGGGGCGCTAAATAGTATTTCTCTCTCAACACCTGCCTTATTTCACTTAGCATAATGCCCACAACTTTCACCCATGCCATTGCACAGGGTATTAGCTCCTCCTTTCTCTCCGCTGCGTAAAATTCCATTGTCTAAAAGTACCATACTTTTTGGATCCTCTCATTAACTGATGGGCACTTAAGTTACTTCCAGTACTTGGTTATTGTAAATTGTGTTGCTATGAACATTGGGGTGCAGAGGATCTCACGTTGAACTGGAACATAATCAAGAAAAGAAAAAGCAAACAAAATATAACCAGAGATATTGAAATTAAGAACATTGTAACAGTAGCCACAGGGCATTGGGACGCCATAGGGGGGACAGTGCTCTATAGGAGCTACTATATAGGACACAAGGATAAATTTAAAGGGGAGGTTAGAGGGGAGTAGTGAGGTGGGACTTGCCCGGGGTGGGGGAGCGAACAGGAGATAATCCAGACAATTGTAACTGAATAAAATAAATTAATTAATTTTTAAAATGAGGGTTTAAATCAGTTGGTTTTTCCACATAAACTTTTCTGCACATCCCAGGTCTCTACTCCCAGCTCTCAGACACAAATGCACATGTGAGACTCAGTTCTATTTCTACATCTGCCTTGTCAAAGTAACACGTGTTTTTACCATTTACTTTACCTCCCGTGGATCAGTTGTTGCATCTGTTCATTTGCAATTCGTAAGGAAGTCAAATCCTCCACACACGTGACTCGCTCGTAGTAGAACAGAAACCACCGAACATCACAGATTAGACTATGAGGTCCTGGCAGAAGGCACCTGGAAAGGGAACGCCTGCAAACCAGCTGCACTACCGTGAATCCAGGGATGGAACTGGAAGCTAGTGATCGTCTTAGCCAAAATATGTGCACTGCAAACCACTTGGCTGAAGCTATGAGGCCGAAATTTGTAAGTAAAGTTCACCTCTGACCACCCGGTGGTGTCTGCCTGAAGTGCTGTGCAGGAAGGAAAGGGACACCAAAGGAATGCTCCCCGCTGTGCACCCTTGATAACATGCCTCCCAACCAAGCTCACCATGATTGCTCAGACGCCTCTGTCCGGACCTTCTCTTTCCAGCAGCTGTAGTGAAGGGAAAATTCTGCCGTCCTGAAAGTGCTTTTTGGGAAAGGAATCGTAAGCTATTTATCAAGAAACAAACCACTCTCAGAACCGTGGGTCTTCCTCCCTTTCCTGCCCTAGAGACTCAGACAGAGAAACTGCTGAATGTCCTCAGGCTAATGGAACTAAGTGTGAAGAGTAGACCGCTAAAGGCATGTCCACATAGCCGAGTACCTGCTGCGTCCCATTGTTGCGGATTCACCCAGAACTAAGGCCCTGGCCTGTGTGCTTGGCGCTTCCTCAACTGCTTGTAAATCACTCTTTCGCATTCCTCAAAATCTAGTACCATGTTACCCTGCCTTTTCTTCTTTGTCCAAAATGTCCCAGCAAACCGGTGTTGTCTCACTGTCTTTGGAATTCCCGTGGATGTGTCATGCTAGTGTGAATTACCCATGAACGTCTATTGAACTTGCATTTTCTCCTATCAGCCCACCTCTATCAATTTGGTTATTAGCCCAGCCTGAAGAACTTAAAAGGAGGAAGGAAAAGCATTAAACATTTTCAGCCCCCACAGTAGTTTATCCCAATCTATCTTTGCATATATTTAATGCATGGAAAGAGATTTACTTATATGTCCATGGATTCTTATTAAATTGTAAACAGCATATATTAATAATACCTACGTTTAATGAGTGTAGTGTCCTGGGTTTTTCGGTTTTTGTTTTTGTTTTTGTTTTTTTCTATTTCTGCAAATCTCTTTATTTGCCAGCTTAAGGAAGACAGAGGCATTCGTATGTCTGCTCCTTTCTACAAACTACTGGAAGATATTGTTTTGGTAGAAGGAAATGATGAAAAGATGGCCTCACTCAGACATAGAGTGCAAAAAGGGACCACACAGACTGCCTGTAGGGTCCCAAGGTCCTGAAAAGGCTGTTAGATGCCTCTTTCTCATGACACCAATGAGCAATCCTGCAAGGAATCAGCACCCTAATGTTATGAAAGCAGAATTTGGAAAATCTCTCCTGTCAGTCAGGTCATCAGGATCTGCCCCTTTCACATAGCTCTAAATCCTCTCTCACGTGGATGCTCAAAGTCCCTGCACACCTGGTATTTGAGTTTAGCCACTCTTGCCTTTTGAATTCTGACCCTCTCACTCCTTGGCGCTGATTACTTAATTGTTCTTACTCATTTATAATGTTGACCTGTAGCATGGCGCATCTTTGTGGATTCTCAGGGTATAAATACACCAATGGAATTGATGGACCAACAGGCAGTTCCATTACCTGAAGAAATGCAAACATGTTTTCCACCGTGACTTCCCCATTCTGCATTCCCACCCACAGGGCAAAATGGTTGCCTTTGTTTTCAAACCCTGCCAGCATTTGTGGCGATTAGATGTATCCAATGATGGCCATTTTCACCTTGTGAGGTTATATCTCATTGTGGTTTTCATTGGCGTCTCTCTCGTCTGTCTTCCTGGTGTTCCTAACCCCTTTCCTTCACCACCCAACCTTTGCCTCTAACACTTAGCCTGGCAGGCAGGCAGCAGGACCCAAACTGCTGCTCAGTCGCAGGAGTGCTCCACTGACAACGGATTGAGGACACTCTTTCATAGAGAAAAGATTTACACAAAGAAAGGAAACTTTCCTATCCTGTTATGTTTTAATTGCACTTACTGGGGGGTGACACAGGTAAGTGAAATTTGCAGGTTTGCAGTGTGGGAGTCTACACTTCATCCTTTGCATATTGTATTGTGTGTTCACCACCCCATTCAAGTCTGCTTCTGGCAGCACCCGCTGTCCCCCTTCATGCCCTTCTATTGCACCGCCCCACCCCTTTTCCCTTGGTCTTCTCCATACTGTTATCTGGGAAGGTCTTTTCTTACTCCCTTCCGGTTTCCCACCTAGCCTGCACCCCATACCCCCTCTGACAGCTGGCTGCCAGCTCTCTAGGAGCCTCTCCCCATTTTCCTTGTTACTTCAGTTTGTTCATTAGATGCTCCTTATGACAGAGATCCTATGGTATTTATTTGTCGTCCTCTGACTGGCTTATTTCACGGAGCCTAAGGTTTTTCAGGTCCATCCACACTGTCACAAAGGGACAGATTTCCATGTACTATTTATTCCATTGTGTGCACATACCACAGTTCTCTTATCCACTCATCTACTCATGGGCACTTGGGCAGTCTGTACAAGTGTTCTATTGTCAATAAGCATGACCTGAGAATGGGAATATAGCCCAGACTGTGGAGGGTGGCAGACGGGTCAAAAAGGCGGGCAGTGTCGTGTGGGGGGGTGGAGAATTCTTGGAAGAAAAGACTTCGTTTTCTTTTGTGACATCTCCTCATCCACTTAATGTTTCTACAGTTAAATGTGGGCCTGAAAGAAGAGGCTGTGGCTTACCTTCCATGTCGGTCCAAGCAAAAACCCTGAAGACACAGGTACCTCAGTATGAACCAGATACCTAATGATCTTCCTATTCTTCATCCAGTGTTTCCCCCACCTTGGGCGTGCTAAAGGACGCCTGCTAATCCCACCACCCCCTTGTTCTTGCTTTCCCATCCTGAAGCAGGAAAGAAGTGTTTCAGTCAAATATTTATTACTACTAGCCTCTCTCAAAATACCCCGTCTCCCAACCTTGCCCTTCCCCCAAACACTGCTTCCCACAAGGCCTCCACACACCCTCATAGGCAGATGTGAGAAGGGAAAGGATTCCTCCCAGAAAGCAATCAAAGAAGAGCCCATTCAACAGCCAGGTGTTTTATTGAGGTGAGGGGTGATCATTTGCCCCTCCCTCACATAGCATACTTCTTGGTCCAAGCTCGCGCCATGGTATCATATGCCTTCCTGTCCTTTAGGTACATTCTCCCAATGGATGGAACAAAGGCATGGTTGGGGTTGGGGTCACATAGCAAGGAGCTGATGGACAGCAAGAGTTTGGATATGGTCATTATAGGAGACCACTGGGACCTGAGAATATCGACACAGATATATCCCTTTCGGTTGATATTGGGGTGGTAGATCGGGGTGGTGAAGGAAATCGCCGGAGGCCTGAAGGGGTAATTTCGAGGTAATTGTATGTTTAGGCAGAACACCCCTCCCTCATAGGGGCTGTCCGGGGGTCCCATGATGGTCCCCTTCCATTGGAACATGTTGTCATCCACTGGCCCTGCAGAGCACATGGGCGGGGGATCGATCGTGATGTTCGCCAGTTCCTTGTGCAGTCGCCTCAGCGCCGTGGATGTGTCCCAGACAGCGGGGATGGACTGGATATTCTGACAGGGACCAAGGGGGAACCACGGGTAAGGGAGACCATGGGTTAGGGCGGGCGTGGCTTCTGGGGAAGATGGTTGGAGGTTCAGCCACCCCCCAGGTCGGCGGATAAGAAGTTGGAACCTGGCTGTGGCGTGTATGGTGGGGGCGGGGGGCAGGGAGAGTTGGGGACTCACTTGGAACAGCAGGACCTGAGAGGCTACTGCTCACCTGTGCGCCGCTGTTCCCTGGCTCCTCAATCCTAGGCTCCTGCACCTCCTCCTCCTGCACCTCTTGCTCCTCCACCCCTGGCTCTTCCATCTCCTTGTCCTCCACTGCTGTCTGCTGCTCAGAGCCTATAGCCCAAGGCTGCGCTGCCTGCGGGGATACTCCGCCTTCCTGCCACAGGACCAGCCGCTCCTGAAGGCCTGCCCCAACAGTTCCTGCTGGCCGGCCCCAAGGGACCCTGTGTTCCCATGGCAGGAGGGAATATGCACTGTGACGTCACAAGGGACAGCTGACCAATCAGCAACTCAGTGGGCGCGTGGCCAGGGGAGACAGATGGCCTCCATCACAGGGAGTATTAGTATAGCAACAATTTTATAGGAATAATAGTGTAGCAACATATTAGAGTTGTCTATGCAATAAAGAAATAAACAGAGAAACAAACAAGTAAATAGTGAACTTGTATGAAACAAATGGTTCTAATCCTCTGTAAAGAAAAAGGAAGCATATCAAGAAAGGGAGCCCCTGGGATATTTTACCACAAAGGGAGGATTACACAGGAAAATGCACTACAGTCTTGGCTGTCTTTTCGCTCCTGGTCACCCTGCTGATCGGTGTTCTCCTGGGCACACCGCGTTTCCAAGTTGAAGTGCAGGACTTAACGCCAGCTCCTAGGAGATACTTCAGGAGTTTGTGGTCAGAATCAAGAGCTTGTTTCTCACACATGACAAATGCATAGGGGTGAGATTTCACGAGAAAACAACAAGTGTCAGAGTGTCCTGAAGGGCAACGTATTTTGGCCACTCTCCTCAAGATTCTCAGCATATTTACTCCCCATCTGTGCTGCTGACTGCAGTGTGAAATGCCAGGGGCAGGGAAGAGTAGCTTAGCTCCACCAGTAGATGTTCAAAATGACCAGAAGCTTCTATGCACACCATTAATCTCCTTAGATACCCCCTGTGGAGCCATGGCTGCTCTTCTGCAACACTGCGAGTTTCATCGAACTGTTTGGGACATCTCTTTCAACCCAATGTCATTGGCTGAATTTCTTGGAACCTATATAAGGTCTGGAGAAATGGTGGAGGGCTCAAGGATTTTTACTCTTGGTCCCAGCACTCGCGGGAGAGTGAGATTTGGATGTATTTAATTCCTGTAGTGATCACCACTAATTTACTGATCAAGGTTGTGTGTTCTATGTTAGGTGTAAACATAAATACGATATGATCTCTGAGTCAAAGGCATTCGTGGTCTGATACAGGAAGAGGGAAATACATTGACATGTATTTACATCATTAACATCGCACGCTATATATACAGCAATAAAAACATATTTGTGGATCCCGGGCTACTGGAAAGACAAGGATGAAAGGTGACTCTTCAGAGGGACTTCTATCTGAGCTGAGTCAGGCATGAGCACTGTCAGTTCATGGGGGGCGGAGGGTAAGCAGGCTTTCAGATGGGAAAAGGGCGGGTAGGAATAATGGCAGATCATAACGGAGCCAGGGGAATAAGCAGATGTGAAAGGCCTGATGCGACAGAAAGCATGACCATTTCCAGGAAGGAAATGCATTTTGCAAAGGGTTAGGTGTTCAATTCCTAGTCAAGGCACATGGCTGGGTTGTGGGCTGTGTCCTCACTAGGGGGCGCCTGAGAGGCCACCATGCCTTGGTGTTTCTCTCCCTCACTTCCTCTCTCTAAAGACGAGTAACTGAAATCCTTCAAACCAAATAGTGAGATAAATATCTTTTCATGTAATAATATTGAATTTAGTAGCGATAAAAGTGAATATAACCAATTATGCAACACCATAATCCCAGAGTTAACATTATGTGTTGTAAATTTTATTCAGAGAAAATGCTCCCTCTCCACTTTACCCCTTACCGCTGCGAGAACGTATTTCCCTGCTATGATGTTGACCTTGGCTATGTGACGTTCTCAATGATTGGCAAGAGGAGGACGTGATGTGTAAACGTCCAAGAAACGCTAATTACGGTCACTCCTCATTAACTTGGGACAGCTGCCTACACAAGAAATGTTCTATTGAATGGATACACATTCATTCTTGCCTTCCCTCAGAGGAAACACCTCATTCAATCCAAAGTTCTACCTTCCACCAAAATTCAAGCCAAGACAAGATGAGGAGACTCGACAAAAATCATACTTAAACTGAAGACTCAGAAGTGAGAGATATGTGTTTGCTTTAATCCATGAGATTTATGCTTTGCTTCTTCTTGAGACGAAACCTAACTAAAGTGTTTTGTTTACAAAACATGCTGCATGGCTCCATTTTCAATCCCTTTTGTGGGAGTAATAAGCAAACTGATGCAGACAATTAATGCTTCAGTAGGTGGCATAGTTTTCCTTTTTGGCCGACAATAAGGGGAAGCAACTACAAAGCTGCTGTTGACACTTCTCACGTGGCTTAACTGTACTGGATGTGGTCCCTTGGCTTCCCTACAGGTCTCAAGATGGCTGTTCTAACCCACATACAGCATCAGCATTCCATGCTGTCGAATGGGAGTCAAGAAAGTGGTGGCACCTTGGCTTTCCTTTTTAACGGATAAAGAAACAGTTTTTCCAAAGGTGACCCTGGCAGACTGCGTTCTGTGCCCTGAGTTGCAGACCGGGATCACATGGCCCCTCACATCTAAAATGCAGACCATGAAAGGGAGAAACACTTGGCCCTGATTGGGATAGATAAAATGCAACTCGGTGCTGAAGACTTTTAAAGTGCTTTCCCCACGAAAAACATGCCTTCTGACAGCAATAAAGAAGGGAAGTGGTGATAGTGAATATTGAAGGGGCAAGTAACAATGATTTCCCTTGTTAGAATTAGTTCTTATATCCTTTAATTCTTCCTCTCCCAATCTACTGTCAAGCCAGAGTAGGGAAATGTGTGTGCATAACACAATATATGTAAAACATATGTTTCACCGACTTAAAAAATGTCCTTGATGAAGAATACGACCTCAACAGATGTTATGCCGTTAATTGAAACTGGGTAAGCACTGAAATTATTTGAAGGAAAGAAAGCATGATGTCAAGGTGAAGTCATGTTCACTCCAAGTTCATATTTAGAAGGCAGTCATGCTAAGGCACGGCGAAAGAGAATACAACTTGGTTGGTGTGGCAGATTTAGTGATGCAGAATGTAGCACGAGATCGCATTAAAATGCAGCACAGGTACAGAGCCTGAGAGAGTTTAGGAGCCTTGCGATGTGTGGCTCACATTCTACTGCGAGATCCGTTGCTGAATATGACAAGGAAACCTTCAGATGTCCCAGGAAGGTTAAGACACCAGTGAACAAACCGTGTCAGGGGAAAGCATTTAGTGTCTGTGAGGTAAGAGTCTGTCTGTGTCGCTTTCACACTTGGAAAAATGATGTGAACCATGGCCTTCGCATGCTACGTTAAATCCAGAATAGTATCACACATCTAGCTTCTGCATACTAGCTTAACTTTTTCCTTTGCATGACAGTATTTTGCTCTGTAAGGGTAAGCGCGTCACCTTGTCTCCACCCTGCAGTCCTTTCTTGGTTTAGTTCAAATGCCCTTCCATAAAACTAGTCTGTAGATATTTTTCTTCCTTTCTGGAACTGCTGGTTTCCTCTGTACTTGGGATGTAATGAAGGATGTTTACAACTATCTTCTGACTTTTAACAACTCCCCCCTTCTTGTATTTTTTTAGACACACTCACGTCATTACTTAAAATGGAAGTCATAGCTTCGACTACCTTTGGTGGTTCTTTCCTGCTAGATGAATTGGACATATTTAAAATTCCGTCAGTTTGGCCTTAATTACTTCTGCTTCATGAAATTGTAAAAGGGCATGCGGTTACCTCTAAAAACCGGAGAAAATGAAGAGTACTCTAAGCAGAGAAGACCCAATTCAAAGTGCATTTTGCAACAATAACAGTCCCAAGCATGTTCTCTGTAATGACAATAGATGTATTGATTATCGGAAACTTGAAAATATGGACTTTGGTAAATATCAGAAAGGATAAAAACTGTCTCTCATACCACAAAGTGAGTAAAAAAATAATGACAAGTGGTAAAGCTGCTCCCCACTCTAAGGTCAAGCTGTAACATATCCATAAGGAATCATGAACCATAGGTGTCAACCCCATAGAACCAACTTCTAGGATTAATAAATCATTGGACAAAATAAATTGTACACTCTAGGGAAGAAAAAATTAATTCACTCCTTCCATTAACGATGAGAAGCAAATATATGTAGACACAGTAGGCTTCCTGTATGGTGAAGTAGTCTTGACATTAACCTACATTTTTCATGGGACCCTTTGAAACCAAATGAAGTAGGGTATTTTTCCAGGTGTAGGTGGTTTTGTGTAGAGAAACTTCACGTACTTAATGGAAAGGGGAGAATCAGGGACTCCAAAAGTAAAGTGTGAAATATTTTTGATGAATTAAACAACAGCCCATAAATATTAAAGACCAATATTTTTAAAATCATTACTCTAGATTTTTTCCATTCAGTAAGAAAGACCGTCATTAACCCTGCTCACAGTTTTCACATCTTTCCATAAACATTGGTGGAAAATGGCATTGTTCTTCCTTTTGACATTTCCTGATCCTATCGTATGCGTTACTACGGGGAAAAAAGAATTCAGAGAAGGCCAGAGAAATATCCCTAGATAGCAGTTCATACTCCAGAAAAAATGAACAGTAGAGCGCTTTTTTTCAGGGAAGAAATACAGCGTATGCACAATACTCATTCATGACAGAGGGGAAAAATAAATGTCAAAAAACATGCAAAGTTATCACGTCAAGACAGTCACATGAAAAAGACAAAATTTATATAGAACCGTTGTATTTCTTCTACAATTTATAAGTATTGGTGCCAGCTCCTTATAATGTGATATATAACACATACTGGGTTGGTACTCTCTGGGAAGCCCTAGTCAAAGATCATTTGAATATTCTTCATTTATATAAATACCTAAGACCTAATGACTTGCTTCCTAGAGTGCTTCAAATGTGGGAGGTCGTTGAAGGGTAAGCACTTCCTTGTTACATCAACTTGTAGATACATGGAGAGACTCTTGAATATTCATAGAAGGAATGTGTAAAGGGCCAAAGCCTAGGAAATATACATTTCAACTTTATAATCTACAGAAGAATAACATTTCACTTTCCAAGCCTTGAGAAAACGCTGACTATACTAGCAACGCTTCTTACAATCCAGGGTCCTGTTTCAGTAAGTGAAACACTTTCCAAACCACAGTAATAGGCTGGGGGTACTAAGGAGAAGTTCGAGAAGTCTGTCTTATACTACGAGGTTTAATTCAGAGAAAAGATCTTAGGATGAACAAAATGGTAAGTGTGGTCTGAAGCATAAACCTGATTCAGAACCAATGAATTCATCAGGTAAGAATCAGCAATTAATTTTCATTGAAATGCAAACCCCAAACCAAAGGAATACACAAGCATACATGAGCGTACATACTCACACATCTTAAATAGTTTGCAAAGGAAGCCAAACTGCAAGGACTCTATGGACATACAAAGCAGTTAGATGTAACTGAGACAATCGTGCTCATAGTAACAGAGCACACACCAATCAATTAACTTCCAAGACCTGTTATCTGTGAAAGTAGGTTGTTAGACGACATAGTTCCCAAGGCTCCTCATAGGGATGATGTGGTGGGAGTCTTTTAGAGACAACCATGCAATGCTATGGATGGAAGTGGACACCATCATGCTAAGTGAAATGTGCCAGGCTGTGACGGAGAAATACCAAATGATCTCACCTTTAAGTACAACATCATCAACTGAGGAAAAAAGGAAACAAAATATGAACAGGGACATGCACATTAACAAGTTAAATGTTAGGCTTCAGGTACAGATAAGAACAGAGGATTTTTTCTAATATTCATATAGGAAAACATTATTCAATGCAAAGACTTTTCATTTCTCTTTGACCATACTACCTCCCACAAAACCACCTCTAACTCCGGTGAGTCCCCACTGCCTCCCTCCAGACCCATCCCCATGTTCGATCCTCCATCTTCCCATCACTTTTGGCTCTGTCCACATCTCCGTATACATGTTCCTGATACCCCTGCCCCCTTCCCCACCCTCATTATCTCCCCGCAACTCCCTCTTGCTTCTGGCTGTTGGGTTTTAGTTCAGGGTCTCTCTGAAAAAAAAAAAAATTCACTTACAATTTTCTGCATGTCTCCCCATCCCTCAACCCTACCCCAGTGTCTCTCATACAAAATTCTTTAATCAAGGACAGATGGGTCACGTAGAGACCATCGCTGACATGTTCCTACTACTTTGGAACTGCAGTTTTAGCAGTAGAATGGCAAGGGAAGAGATGAAGGATAAAGACACTTTGGGGAAGATGGATCAAAATCTTGTAATACGTGTAAAGATGGCAGTGGGAGAAAAGGCAGATGGACTTCGAATTTATGATCCTTGAACTTGGGACAATAATAATTGCGCTGATTCAATTGCGTGACACGGGATTGCCACTAGTTTTTTAAATAGAAGACGACTCTGCTTCTTATTGTCCAATGACTTTAAGAAACATCCAATGAACACGTTATAGTATGCAATAGAAGACCGCAGGAGGCGTTAAACATCGGAGCTACACTGGGCTGCACATTTTCTGAGGCCTGAGACCCTGCCTAATTTACCTTTGTCGTCTTTCTCCAAGGCATTTTAGCAGCAATCTCCACCGCATAATACAATCCCAATAATCCTAGTCTGCATGGATGAGTAATAGAAAACCCCTTGCACGAATAAAGGAACAATAATGATAAATACTCGAAAGAAAGTATAGAGAAAAGTGAATTTGTTGAGGCGGTCCTCAGCTCCCCCGATCCTGCTTTTGATTCCTTCTACTGTGTTCTTCGTTTATAAAATTAAACCACAATGAGGTTCCATCTCACAACAGCCGGAGTGGCCAACATAAACAAAGGAAGACACGGATGTTGGAGAGGATGAGGAGAAAAGGGACAACCAGGACATTGTTGGTGCGAATGCAGACTGGTGCGGCCACTGTGGAGAACTGTATGGAATTTCCTCTGCAAACTAAAAATGGAAAAGCCGTTTGACCCAGAAATTCCACTGCTGGGATTGTACCCTTAGAACACTGAAACACCAATGCCAGAGAACCTGTGCACCCCAATGTCCATAGCACCACGATTTACAATAGCCCAGTGCTGGAGGCTACCTAGGTGCCCATCAGCTAATGAGTGGATCCAAAAACTATGGTACATTTACACAATGGAAATCTGCACCGAAGAGAGAAAGAAGGAGCTGATACACTTTGCAATGGTATGGATGGAACTGGACAGCATTAGGTTAAGTGAAATGCGCCAGGCTGTGAGGGAGAAATACCAAATGATCCCACCTTTAAGGACAACATAATGAACTGAGGAAAAAGGGAAACAAAATAGAAACAGACACATACGACTTTAAGAACAATGGTACAATAGTCAGAGGGGAAGAGGGAGGGGATAGAGGGGAGAGTGGTCTACAGGATCTACTACTCTAAAATGCACAAGGAGAAAATCAAAGGGGAGTTTTGAGGTGTCTGGGGGAGGTGGGACTGGCTAGGGTGAGGTGCAGGGATGGGGAGGAAATGCAGTCAATTATAACTGAATAAACATAAAATTAAATCAATATCTATTAAAAATTAAACCTAGTAGAAGGGTTTTATGAAAATCGTGTTTTATGGCTAAAAAATAAAAATTAAGTTTTGAAGTTAAAACAAAAGAAATCCTGACTTTGATGAGAGCCTAGAGTTAGGAATAGAAAGAGTGGAAACCAGTGAGGAAGACAGAACACAGTCATAGAAGAAAAATAACCAGGGGTATTGTGTCATCGCTGCCTTTGTTTTCCTGTATCAATAATGTCATTCCCATTCCTCTTCCTATACCACCCTTACCTCCTCCGGTCTATTTTGCTCCTATCATTAATGTTTCTTATTCCCTGTACCTTTTCCCCCGTTGTCGGTCCACCCCCTCCCGCTAATAACCCTCCATATTACCTCCATTTCTGCCATTCAGTTCCTGTTGGAATTGTCTGCGTAGTGTGTTTTTATTTTTGCTTTTAAGGTTAGGTTGTTGATAGATGTGACTTTGCTGCCATTTTATTCGCATTTTTTTTTTTACGTTCTTTTTCCTTAGGCAACTTTCTGTATCTTTTCATATAATAAGGGCTTGGAGATGATGAACTCCTTTAAATTGAACTTGTCTGGGCAGCACTTTATCTGCCCGAGCGTTCGAAAAGACAGCTTTGCTGGATAGAACAATCTTGGATGGAGTTCCTTGCATTTCATCACTTGGGATACTTCTTCCCAGCCCTTTCTTGCCTCCAATGTTTCTGTTGAGAAATCAGCTGACAATCTTTTGGGAATTCCTTTGTAGGTAACTGTCTCCTTATCTCTTGCAGCTTCTCAGATTCTCTCCTTATCTTTAATCTCGGGCAATGTAATTGTGCTGTGCCTTGGTTGTTCCTCTTTGGGTCCAACTGCCTTGGGACTCTCTGGGCTTCCTGGACTTCCTGGAAGGCTGTTTCTTGTGCCAGATAGGGGAAGTTGTCCTTCATTCACTTTTCAAAGAATGTCTCCATTTCTTGTTCTTCCTCTTGTCCTCCTGCCACCACTATGATTTGGATGTTGGACCACTTAGAATTACCCTGGAGGTTCCTAAGACTCTCCTCAATGATTTGAATCGTTGTTTCTTCATTCTGTTCTGGTTGAATGTGTTTTTCTTCCTTCTGCTCCAAACTGTTCATCTCAGTCCCGCTTTCCTTCCCGTCCGTGTTGGTTCCCTGAACATGTTCCTCTATTTCACTTTTCCTAGGCTGCACTTGTTCCTCTATGTTGTGACCATACTCAGCCAATTGCTGAGCATCACAACGACCAGCATTTGGAACTGTGCCTCTGGTAGGTTGGCTAACCCTTCATCACTTAGCTGCATTTTTGTCGGAGCTTTGATCTCTTCTTTCATTTGGGCCATGTGTTTTTGGTTGTTTGTTTCAGAGTGCCTCTTATGTGGTAATGGGCAGAGCCTTAGGGTTTCATTAGGGCAGCCCACCTGGCCGTGCTGTGAGCCGTATTTTGGGGAGGGGTGTGACAGGGAACGATGCTGCTTGCCTAGCTCTCTGCTGGCTTTCAGTCACTTCCCCTACTACCCACAATCAAAACAGTCCCATGTGAAGCTGATTCTCAGGGGAGTGGTTTTGTATACGTTCTCGGACTCTGTGTGTCTCTCCAAGGAACTCTCCTGTGAGGCTGAGAGTGTTCTGTGCTGCTGCAAACCCCTCAGGTGTTTCCCAGCAGAGGTTTGAGGTTTTATTTAGCTGCGCTGGAGCCCTGGCTTGCGTCGTCCATTTCGCTCCACCGTTGTTCATCTCCATTGATCTGCTAGCAAATATGCTACCCCTCGCTCTGGAGCTGCTGCCTTGCCTGGTCCACCAGCCACCTGTCTGCCAGGGCCGCCTCTCCCGTCCCAGTTCTCCAGCCACCTTCCTGCTGCGAGTCCTCTCCACCCCTACTTGCCGCTTCTACCCCTCCTACTGGTCTGTGTGAATGTTTAGTCTGTAACTCCTTGGTTGTTGGACTCTCATCCAGTTCCATTTTCTGCCAGTTTCTGGCTGGTTTTTGTTTTTAAATTCATTGCTCTCCTTGTTTTGGCTGTGTGAGGAGGGAAAGGGCATCTACGTATGCCTGTGTCTTCGCCAGAGGTGACTCTAGTGTCTTTCCAATGGTACTGCAATTTGTTGAGGGAGGAAATATTTATTACTATTTCCATAAAGCCTAGAATTATTGGGTGGATAGTTACTGTTTCCAAATAACATTTTCTCACTGAGACTTCAAAACCATTTCTTGGACGAAGTATAATTTATTTTATTTTGCCAATCAGAAACTTGAGGCTCAAAGAGATACAAAATTATTCAAAGCTGCATCACGAGACTGTGATGAAGGCAGTCCCGGTGCCTCCAAAGCCCTACTTTTCTTCACCATAGCGTAGAGGTAAGGGATATTTAGCCCTCCCAGGTGTGGCTACATCGGTTTTGTGTCACCCTACACAGTCAGAAGGTGCTGGTTTGATTGCCATAGGGCAAGTGCCCTGGGTGCAGGTTCGGTCCCCACGTGGGCTGTGAATGAGAGGCAATGATTGATGCTTCACTCTCAGATTGATGTTTCTGTCTCTAACAAACCCCAAACGGTTAAAAAAATGTGATGTGTAATATTGTTAATATGACTGGAGGGAGTAATAAAGGAGAAGTTTATTATTCTATTGAATCTTCCTTAGGTTTCTGTGTGTTAAGTCACCCTAGCTAAGTGGTTTCGTAATATGGAAGACAGGAGCCTTCATTCGGTTCCCTGTACTATCCCATTTTAAGACATTCCCTGCCTAGTCTCCGGTCTGCTCTAAGACAGAAGTGACAATGAGAGTAGCCTCCAGAGACTGTTTCCAAGAAGGAAAACAATGGTTGAAGACAAGAATGGTCATACCAGGTGCAAGCACAGTGATGAGAAGAGCAGAATTGGAGGCTTACTTCCTAATCCTGAAAAGATGTCAAGAATGTAAAGGGTAGCCTGTCCTTTTCTGACAAAATCAAGAACAGAGATGACATTCAATTATCATACCCAAAACAAGGGCTCAGGCGTTTAACAAGTGTTTTATTTTTACAAAATCCTTCGATTGAGGCCTTATCTCCATGTTCCCACATGAAATATGCCTATTGAAGAGGTACTGTGATGCTGTGTACATCAAGTGAACAACAGGTTCGTCTTCATAGCTGCTCAGGACGAAAGACCCAGTCATTCACTTGCCGCTGTCGTACTAGCCAGACTATTTCTTGTCAAGCACTTGTCTGTGGAAAGGGAAAATGTACATTTTCTAACAATGACGTTTCCTCGGAGTAAATCTAACATGGAATGACTCAGCACAGCTCGGGATGACACACGTAACATTTACCACTGCCATACTGGAATCAATATTGCGACGATAATGTCTTGGATATCCACGCAATTGGTGAAATATAGAATGAGACCTAATGGGTATTTGCCTTTCGCTGAATCCCAGGACGGAACAAAATGTCACGTCTGTCTCTTTTGTCACGTGTGAGAAAGGAAAACTGCATACAAATATATTTCTTTTCCTATCCCCAGATATTTCTCCTCATGGTAAGTTTATATTTCACCGAATGTCTTTCAGTTTGAAAGTTAAAAGAAAGTCAGTTCTCAGTTTGCAAGTGATATTCAAGCATTCTCTATTATTTCATATATAATAACGAATGGAAACATTAAATATGGCTGCAGAGGAACAAACTTTTTTCCAGTGTTGTTTCCTCATTTCCTCTTGTTCCCTCCCTTGAAAACACACATTTCCATTCGATGAGAAATATTTCCAGTCAGGAGGTGAGTGTAAAAAATGTTTTTCTCCATGTTTTCTATGCACATGATACATACAATTCTTTTTCAAAATAATGTTAATTTCTTTCTGAAAGAATGCATGTGTAGACGTATAGAAAGAATTATGTACGTGTGTATATATCATTCCCTCAGTTCTCTCATAGAAAGCATGTGCTTAGATTCCAAAGGGGGTTACCTGGTAGATACGATTTGAATTATACTCTCAATCAATGGATAAGACTCCAAGGACCTGATCTATCCTTTCTTTTGCAATATTATTACAATTCATGAAACCATCAAGTACACTGAAATTTTGATAAATGGAGTGTTAACGCTGTTTCTCCCCTTGGAGTCACAGCATAGTTCCCAGCAGTCATAGTTGCTTCTCACAATTGCCTCTCTCATCGCCATGGATGATGTGTATTTACATCGGAATCTCATTCACTCAGAGCAGAAGTGCTACACTTTCTTCCAAGGTACTTTGATTCCATTACCTGGCCTCCACAAGGAACTCAGTGAACTGACCCATTTTGCCAGTGACTGTGGCCCAGTTACCTGAATAAGCCAAATTCTCAGTGGAGATCCAGGAACTGTGCGGACAATGTCCCGGAAATACCTTCTCGGAATATATCAGAGCATGGCACAGGAACCGGAGCCAGGACACAATGTGTTCTTCCTGTGGGTAGAGTTCTGTGGTGGGTTTAGTGAGGAGGGAAGGGAACACTGCCAATTATTGGCCAAGTTGTTTTGAAGGGACTAGTTTTTAATGTACATTTTGGGGGTTGTTTCTGCTAATACAGTTGTTCACACCTCTTCCCCCTTTGCTCTCCTGCACCCAGCTGCCGCTCCTCTTCCCTCTGGCCACCCCCCCATTGTGATCCGTGTCCAAGGATCCTGAACAGCTGTCCTTCCAGTAATCCCTTCACCTTCTTCTTCCATTCACCCAGCCGCTTCCCTTGCGACAACCCTCGTTCTGGTTCGTGTATCATCCCTGTTTCTACATTTTTGTTAGGTTATAGAACTCATTGGATTCCACACGTGCCTATTTTGCAGTCTTTAGTGTCCATTTCAAATGGTAGATATCCTTTCAAAATGCATGGATTACTTAAGATCATTTGGAAAATATAATTAGACACATTACCCTTCAACATATAATTCATGTAGTCAGACTCTTTGACTCTTCATTGAGCCTTTAATTCCACTCAGGAGATTGGTTACCCTTTGCTGTCAGCATTAATCCTATAAAATTCGCAAAAAAAAAAAAAAAAAAAAAAAAAAAAAAAAAAAAAAGAAAAGAAAAAGCGGTGCGGGCGAGGGGCGCTAAATAGTATTTCTCTCTCAACACCTGCCTTATTTCACTTAGCATAATGCCCACAACTTTCACCCATGCCATTGCACAGGGTATTAGCTCCTCCTTTCTCTCCGCTGCGTAAAATTCCATTGTCTAAAAGTACCATACTTTTTGGATCCTCTCATTAACTGATGGGCACTTAAGTTACTTCCAGTACTTGGTTATTGTAAATTGTGTTGCTATGAACATTGGGGTGCAGAGGATCTCACGTTGAACTGGAACATAATCAAGAAAAGAAAAAGCAAACAAAATATAACCAGAGATATTGAAATTAAGAACATTGTAACAGTAGCCACAGGGCATTGGGACGCCATAGGGGGGACAGTGCTCTATAGGAGCTACTATATAGGACACAAGGATAAATTTAAAGGGGAGGTTAGAGGGGAGTAGTGAGGTGGGACTTGCCCGGGGTGGGGGAGCGAACAGGAGATAATCCAGACAATTGTAACTGAATAAAATAAATTAATTAATTTTTAAAATGAGGGTTTAAATCAGTTGGTTTTTCCACATAAACTTTTCTGCACATCCCAGGTCTCTACTCCCAGCTCTCAGACACAAATGCACATGTGAGACTCAGTTCTATTTCTACATCTGCCTTGTCAAAGTAACACGTGTTTTTACCATTTACTTTACCTCCCGTGGATCAGTTGTTGCATCTGTTCATTTGCAATTCGTAAGGAAGTCAAATCCTCCACACACGTGACTCGCTCGTAGTAGAACAGAAACCACCGAACATCACAGATTAGACTATGAGGTCCTGGCAGAAGGCACCTGGAAAGGGAACGCCTGCAAACCAGCTGCACTACCGTGAATCCAGGGATGGAACTGGAAGCTAGTGATCGTCTTAGCCAAAATATGTGCACTGCAAACCACTTGGCTGAAGCTATGAGGCCGAAATTTGTAAGTAAAGTTCACCTCTGACCACCCGGTGGTGTCTGCCTGAAGTGCTGTGCAGGAAGGAAAGGGACACCAAAGGAATGCTCCCCGCTGTGCACCCTTGATAACATGCCGCCCAACCAAGCTCACCATGTTTGCTCAGACGCCTCTGTCCGGACCTTCTCTTTCCAGCAGCTGTAGTGAAGGGAAAATTCTGCCGTCCTGAAAGTGCTTTTTGGGAAAGGAATCGTAAGCTATTTATCAAGAAACAAACCACTCTCGGAACCGTGGGTCTTCCTCCCTTTCCTGCCCTAGAGACTCAGACAGAGAAACTGCTGAATGTCCTCAGCCTAATGGAACTAAGTGTGAAGAGTAGACCGCTTAAGGCATGTCCACATAGCCGAGTACCTGCTGCGTCCCATTGTTGCGGATTCACCCAGAACTAAGGCCCTGGCCTGTGTGCTTGGCGCTTCCTCAACTGCTTGTAAATCACTCTTTCGCATTCCTCAAAATCTAGTACCATGTTACCCTGCCTTTTCTTCTTTGTCCAAAATGTCCCAGCAACCCGGTGTTGTCTCACTGTCTTTGGAATTCCCGTGGATGTGTCATGCTAGTGTGAATTACCCATGAACGTCTATTGAACTTGCATTTTCTCCTATCAGCCCACCTCTATCAATTTGGTTATTAGCCCAGCCTGAAGAACTTAAAAGGAGGAAGGAAAAGCATTAAACATTTTCAGCCCCCACAGTAGTTTATCCCAATCTATCTTTGCATATATTTAATGCATGGAAAGAGATTTACTTATATGTCCATGGATTCTTATTAAATTGTAAACAGCATATATTAATAATACCTACGTTTAATGAGTGTAGTGTCCTGGGTTTTTCGGTTTTTGTTTTTGTTTTTGTTTTTTTCTATTTCTGCAAATCTCTTTATTTGCCAGCTTAAGGAAGACAGAGGCATTCGTATGTCTGCTCCTTTCTACAAACTACTGGAAGATATTGTTTTGGTAGAAGGAAATGATGAAAAGATGGCCTCACTCAGACATAGAGTGCAAAAAGGGACCACACAGACTGCCTGTAGGGTCCCAAGGTCCTGAAAAGGCTGTTAGATGCCTCTTTCTCATGATACCAATGAGCAATCCTGCAAGGAATCAGCACCCTAATGTTATGAAAGCAGAATTTGGAAAATCTCTCCTGTCAGTCAGGTCATCAGGATCTGCCCCTTTCACATAGCTCTAAATCCTCTCTCACGTGGATGCTCAAAGTCCCTGCACACCTGGTATTTGAGTTTAGCCACTCTTGCCTTTTGAATTCTGACCCTCTCACTCCTTGGCGCTGATTACTTAATTGTTCTTACTCATTTATAATGTTGACCTGTAGCATGGCGCATCTTTGTGGATTCTCAGGGTATAAATACACCAATGGAATTGATGGACCAACAGGCAGTTCCATTACCTGAAGAAATGCAAACATGTTTTCCACCGTGACTTCCCCATTCTGCATTCCCACCCACAGGGCAAAATGGTTGCCTTTGTTTTCAAACCCTGCCAGCATTTGTGGCGATTAGATGTATCCAATGATGGCCATTTTCACCTTGTGAGGTTATATCTCATTGTGGTTTTCATTGGCGTCTCTCTCGTCTGTCTTCCTGGTGTTCCTAACCCCTTTCCTTCACCACCCAACCTTTGCCTCTAACACTTAGCCTGGCAGGCAGGCAGCAGGACCCAAACTGCTGCTCAGTCGCAGGAGTGCTCCACTGACAACGGATTGAGGACACTCTTTCATAGAGAAAAGATTTAAACAAAGAAAGGAAACTTTCCTATCCTGTTATGTTTTAATTGCACTTACTGGGGGGTGACACAGGTGAGTGAAATTTGCAGGTTTGCAGTGTGGGAGTCTACACTTCATCCTTTGCATATTGTATTGTGTGATCACCACCCCATTCAAGTCTGCTTCTGGCAGCACCCGCTGTCCCCCTTCATGCCCTTCTATTGCACCGCCCCACCCCTTTTCCCTTGGTCTTCTCCATACTGTTATCTGGGAAGGTCTTTTCTTACTCCCTTCCGGTTTCCCACCTAGCCTGCACCCCATACCCCCTCTGACAGCTGGCTGCCAGCTCTCTAGGAGCCTCTCCCCATTTTCCTTGTTACTTCAGTTTGTTCATTAGATGCTCCTTATGACAGAGATCCTATGGTATTTATTTGTCGTCCTCTGACTGGCTTATTTCACGGAGCCTAAGGTTTTTCAGGTCCATCCACACTGTCACAAAGGGACAGATTTCCATGTACTATTTATTCCATTGTGTGCACATACCACAGTTCTTTTATCCACTCATCTACTCATGGGCACTTGGGCAGCCTGTACAAGTGTTCTATTGTCAATAAGCATGACCTGAGAATGGGAATATAGCCCAGACTGTGGAGGGTGGCAGACGGGTCAAAAAGGCGGGCAGTGTCGTGTGGGGGGGTGGAGAATTCTTGGAAGAAAAGACTTCGTTTTCTTTTGTGACATCTCCCCATCCACTTAATGTTTCTACAGTTAAATGTGGGCCTGAAAGAAGAGGCTGTGGCTTACCTTCCATGTCGGTCCAAGCAAAAACCCTGAAGACACAGGTACCTCAGTATGAACCAGATACCTAATGATCTTCCTATTCTTCATCCAGTGTTTCCCCCACCTTGGGCGTGCTAAAGGACGCCTGCTAATCCCACCACCCCCTTGTTCTTGCTTTCCCATCCGGAAGCAGGAAAGAAGTGTTTCAGTCAAACATTTATTACTGCTAGACTCTCTCAAAATACCCCGTCTCCCAACCTTGCCCTTCCCCCAAACACTGCTTCCCACCAGGCCTCCACACACCCTCATAGGCAGATGTGAGAAGGGAAAGGATTCCTCCCAGAAAGCAATCAAAGAAGAGCCCATTCAACAGCCAGGTGTTTTATTGAGGTGAGGGGTTATCATTTGCCCCTCCCTCACATAGCATACTTCCTGGTCCAAGCTCGCGCCATGGTATCATATGCTTTCCTGTCCTTTAGGTACATTCTCCCAATGGATGGAACAAAGGCATGGTTGGGGTTGGGGTCACATAGCAAGGAGCTGATGGACAGCAAGAGTTTGGATATGGTCATTATAGGAGACCACTGGGACCTGAGAATATCGACACAGATATATCCCTTTCGGTTGATATTGGGGTGGTAGATCGGGGTGGTGAAGGAAATCGCCGGAGGCCTGAAGGGGTAATTTCGAGGGAATTGTATGTTTAGGCAGAACACCCCTCCCTCATAGGGGCAGTCCGGGGGTCCCATGATGGTCCCCTTCCATTGGAACATGTTGTCATCCACTGGCCCTGCAGAGCACATGGGCGGGGGATCGATCGTGATGTTCGCCAGTTCCTTGTGCAGTCGCCTCAGCGCCGTGGACGTGTCCCAGGCAGCGGGGATGGACTGGATATCCTGACAGGGACCAAGGGGGAACCACGGGTGAGGGGGACCATGGGTTAGGGCGGGCGTGGCTTCTGGGGAAGATGGTTGGAGGGTCAGCCACCCCCCAGGTCGGCGGGTAAGAAGTTGGAACCTGGCTGTGGCGTGTATGGTGGGGGCGGGGGGCAGGGAGAGTTGGGGACTCACTTGGAACAGCAGGACCTGAGAGGCTACTGCTCACCTGTGCGCCGCTGTTCCCTGGCTCCTCAATCCTAGGCTCCTGCACCTCCTCCTCCTGCACCTCTTGCTCCTCCACCCCTGGCTCTTCCATCTCCTTGTCCTCCACTGCTGTCTGCTGCTCAGAGCCTATAGCCCAAGGCTGCGCTGCCTGCGGGGATACTCCGCCTTCCTGCCACAGGACCAGCCGCTCCTGAAGGCCTGCCCCAACAGTTCCTGCTGGCCGGCCCCAAGGGACCCTGTGTTCCCATGGCAGGAGGGAATATGCACTGTGACGTCACAAGGGACAGCTGACCAATCAGCAACTCAGTGGGCGCGTGGCCAGGGGAGACAGATGGCCTCCATCACAGGGAGTATTAGTATAGCAACAATTTTATAGGAATAATAGTGTAGCAACATATTAGAGTTTTGTATGCAATAAAGAAATAAACAGAGAAACAAACAAGTAAATAGTGAACTTGTATGAAACAAATGGTTCTAATCCTCTGTAAAGACAAAGGAAGCATATCAAGAAAGGGAGCCCCTGGGATATTTTACCACAAAGGGAGGATTACACAGGAAAATGCACTACAGTCTTGGCTGTCTTTTCGCTCCTGGTCACCCTGCTGATCGGTGTTCTCCTGGGCACACCGCGTTTCCAAGTTGAAGTGCAGGACTTAACGCCAGCTCCTAGGAGATACTTCAGGAGTTTGTGGTCAGAATCAAGAGCTTGTTTCTCACACATGACAAATGCATAGGGGTGAGATTTCACGAGAAAACAACAAGTGTCAGAGTGTCCTGAAGGGCAACGTATTTTGGCCACTCTCCTCAAGATTCTCAGCATATTTACTCCCCATCTGTGCTGCTGACTGCAGTGTGAAATGCCAGGGGCAGGGAAGAGTAGCTTAGCTCCACCAGTAGATGTTCAAAATGACCAGAAGCTTCTATGCACACCATTAATCTCCTTAGATACCCCCTGTGGAGCCATGGCTGCTCTTCTGCAACACTGCGAGTTTCATTGAACTGTTTGGGACATCTCTTTCAACCCAATGTCATTGGCTGAATTTCTTGGAACCTATATAACGTGTGGAGAAATGGTGGAGGGCTCAAGGATTTTTACTCTTGGTCCCAGCACTCGCGGGAGAGTGAGATTTGGATGCATTTAATTCCTGTAGTGATCACCACTAATTTACTGATCAAGGTTGTGTGTTCTATGTTAGGTGTAAACATAAATACGATATGATCTCTGAGTCAAAGACATTCGTGGTCTGATACAGGAAGAGGGAAATACATTGACATGTATTTACATCATTAACATCGCACGCTATATATACAGCAATAAAAACATATTTGTGGATCCCGGGCTACTGGAAAGACAAGGATGAAAGGTGACTCTTCAGAGGGACTTCTATCTGAGCTGAGTCAGGCATGAGCACTGTCAGTTCATGGGGGGCGGAGGGTAAGCAGGCTTTCAGATGGGAAAAGGGCGGGTAGGAATAATGGCAGATCATAACGGAGCCAGGGGAATAAGCAGATGTGAAAGGCCTGATGCGACAGAAAGCATGACCATTTCCAGGAAGGAAATGCATTTTGCAAAGGGTTAGGTGTTCAATTCCTAGTCAAGGCACATGGCTGGGTTGTGGGCTGTGTCCTCACTAGGGGGCGCCTGAGAGGCCACCATGCCTTGGTGTTTCTCTCCCTCACTTCCTCTCTCTAAAGACGAGTAACTGAAATCCTTCAAAACAAATAGTGAGATAAATATCTTTTCATGTAATAATATTGAATTTAGTAGCGATAAAAGTGAATATAACCAATTATGCAACACCATAATCCCAGAGTTAACATTATGTGTTGTAAATTTTATTCAGAGAAAATGCTCCCTCTCCACTTTACCCCTTACCGCTGCGAGAACGTATTTCCCTGCTATGATGTTGACCTTGGCTATGTGACGTTCTCAATGATTGGCAAGAGGAGGACGTGATGTGTAAACGTCCAAGAAACGCTAATTACGGTCACTCCTCATTAACTTGGGACAGCTGCCTACACAAGAAATGTTCTATTGAATGGATACACATTCATTCTTGCCTTCCCTCAGAGGAAACACCTCATTCAATCCAAAGTTCTACCTTCCACCAAAATTCAAGCCAAGACAAGATGAGGAGACTCGACAAAAATCATACTTAAACTGAAGACTCAGAAGTGAGAGATATGTGTTTGCTTTAATCCATGAGATTTATGCTTTGCTTCTTCTTGAGACGAAACCTAACTAAAGTGTTTTGTTTACAAAACATGCTGCATGGCTCCATTTTCAATACCTTTTGTGGGAGTAATAAGCAAACTGATGCAGACAATTAATGCTTCAGTAGGTGGCATAGTTTTCCTTTTTGGCCGACAATAAGGGGAAGCAACTACAAAGCTGCTGTTGACACTTCTCACGTGGCTTAACTGTACTGGTTGTGGTCCCTTGGCTTCCCTACAGGTCTCAAGATGGCTGTTCTAACCCACATACAGCATCAGCATTCCATGCTGTCGAATGGGAGTCAAGAAAGTGGTGGCACCTTGGCTTTCCTTTTTAACGGATAAAGAAACAGTTTTTCCAAAGGTGACCCTGGCAGACTGGGTTCTGTGCCCTGAGTTGCAGACCGGGATCACATGGCCCCTCACATCTATAATGCAGACCATGAAAGGGAGAAACACTTGGCCCTGATTGGGATAGATAAAATGCAACTCGGTGCTGAAGACTTTTAAAGTGCTTTCCCCACGAAAAACATGCCTTCTGACAGCAATAAAGAAGGGAAGTGGTGATGGTGAATATTGAAGGGGCAAGTAACAATGATTTCCCTTGTTAGAATTAGTTCTTATATCCTTTAATTCTTCCTCTCCCAATCTACTGTCAAGCCAGAGTAGGGAAATGTGTGTGCATAACACAATATATGTAAAACATATGTTTCACAGACTTAAAAAATGTCCTTGATGAAGAATACGACCTTAACAGATGTTATGCCGTTAATTGAAACTGGGTAAGCACTGAAATTATTTGAAGGAAAGAAAGCATGATGTCAAGGTGAAGTCATGTTCACTCCAAGTTCATATTTAGAAGGCAGTCATGCTAAGGCACGGCGAAAGAGAATACAACTTGGTTGGTGTGGCAGATTTAGTGATGCAGAATGTAGCACGAGATCGCATTAAAATGCAGCACAGGTACAGAGCCTGAGAGAGTTTAGGAGCCTTGCGATGTGTGGCTCACATTCTACTGCGAGATCCGTTGCTGAATATGACAAGGAAACCTTCAGATGTCCCAGGAAGGTTAAGACACCAGTGAACAAACCGTGTCAGGGGAAAGCATTTAGTGTCTGTGAGGTAAGAATCTGTCTGTGTCGCTTTCACACTTGGAAAAATGATGTGAACCATGGCCTTCGCATGCTACGTTAAATCCAGAATAGTATCACGCATCTAGCTTCTGCATACTAGCTTAACTTTTTCCTTTGCGTGACAGTATTTTGCTCTGTAAGGGTAAGCGCGTCACCTTGTCTCCACCCTGCAGTCCTTTCTTGGTTTAGTTCAAATGCCCTTCCATAAAACTAGTCTGTAGATATTTTTCTTCCTTTCTGGAACTGCTGGTTTCCTCTGTACTTGGGATGTAATGAAGGATGTTTACAACTATCTTCTGACTTTTAACAACTCCCCCCTTCTTGTATTTTTTTAGACACACTCACGTCATTACTTAAAATGGAAGACATAGCTTCGACTACCTTTGGTGGTTCTTTCCTGCTAGATGAATTGGACATATTTAAAATTCCGTCAGTTTGGCCTTAATTACTTCTGCTTCATGAAATTGTAAAAGGGCATGCGGTTACCTCTAAAAACCGGAGAAAATGAAGAGTACTCTAAGCAGAGAAGACCCAATTCAAAGTGCATTTTGCAACAATAACAGTCCCAAGCATGTTCTCTGTAATGACAATAGATGTATTGATTATCGGAAACTTGAAAATATGGACTTTGGTAAATATCAGAAAGGATAAAAACTGTCTCTCATACCACAAAGTGAGTAAAAAAATAATGACAAGTGGTAAAGCTGCTCTCCGCTCTAAGGTCAAGCTGTAACATATCCATAAGGAATCATGAAACATAGGTGTCAACCCCATAGAACCAACTTCTAGGATTAATAAATCATTGGACAAAATAAATTGTACACTCTAGGGAAGAAAAAATTAATTCACTCCTTCCATTAACGATAAGAAGCAAATATATGTAGACACAGTAGGCATCCTGTATGGTGAAGTAGTCTTGACATTAACCTACATTTTTCATGGGACCCTTTGAAACCAAATGAAGTAGGGTATTTTTCCAGGTGTAGGTGGTTTTGTGTAGAGAAACTTCACGTACTTAATGGAAAGGGGAGAATCAGGGACTCCAAAAGTAAAGTGTGAAATATTTTTGATGAATTAAACAACAGCCCATAAATATTAAAGACCAATATTTTTAAAATCATTACTCTAGATTTTTTCCATTCAGTAAGAAAGACCGTCATTAACCCTGCTCACAGTTTTCACATCTTTCCATAAACATTCGTGGAAAATGGCATGGTTCTTCCTTTTGACATTGCCTGATCCTATCGTATGCGTTACTACGGGGAAAAAAGAATTCAGAGAAGGCCAGAGAAATATCCCTAGATAGCAGTTCATACTCCAGAAAAAATGAACAGTAGAGCGCTTTTTTTCAGGGAAGAAATACAGCGTATGCACAATACTCATTCATGACAGAGGGGGAAAATATATGTCAAAAAACATGCAAAGTTATCACGTCAAGACAGTCACATGAAAAAGACAAAATTTATATAGGACCGTTGTATTTCTTCTACAATTTATAAGTATTGGTGCCAGCTCCTTATAATGTGATATATAACACATACTGGGTTGGTACTCTCTGGGAAGCCCTAGCCAAAGATCATTTGAATATTCTTCATGTATATAAATACATAAGACCTAATGACTTGCTTCCTAGAGTGCTTCAAACGTGGGAGGTCGTTGAAGGGTAAGCACTTCCTTGTTACATCAACTTGTAGATACATGGAGAGACTCTTGAATATTCATAGAAGGAATGTGTAAAGGGCCAAAGCCTAGGAAATATACATTTCAACTTTATAATCTACAGAAGCATAACATTTCACTTTCCAAGCCTTGAGAAAACGCTGACTATACTAGCAACGCTTCTTACAATCCAGGGTCCTGCTTCAGTAAGTGAAACACTTTCCAAACCACAGTAATAGGCTGGGGGTACTAAGGAGAAGTTCGAGAAGTCTGTCTTATACTACGAGGTTTAATTCAGAGAAAAGATCTTAGGATGAACAAAATGGTAAGTGTGGTCTGAAGCATAAACCTGATTCAGAACCAATGAATTCATCAGGTAAGAATCAGCAATTAATTTTCATTGAAATGCAAACCCCAAACCAAAGGAATACACAAGCATACATGAGCGTACATACTCACACATCTTAAATAGTTTGCAAAGGAAGCCAAACTGCAAGGACTCTATGGACATACAAAGCAGTTAGATGTAACTGAGACAATCGTGCTCATAGTAACAGAGCACACACCAATCAATTAACTTCCAAGACCTGTTATCTGTGAAAGTAGGTTGTTAGACGACATAGTTCCCAAGGCTCCTCATAGGGATGATGTGGTGGGAGTCTTTTAGAGACAACCATGCAATGCTATGGATGGAAGTGGACACCATCATGCTAAGTGAAATGTGCCAGGCTGTGACGGAGAAATACCAAATGATCTCACCTTTAAGTACAACATCATCAACTGAGGAAAAAAGGAAACAAAATATGAACAGGGACATGCACATTAACAAGTTAAATGTTAGGCTTCAGGTACAGATAAGAACAGAGGATTTTTTCTAATATTCATATAGGAAAACATTATTCAATGCAAAGACTTTTCATTTCTCTTTGACCATACTACCTCCCACAAAACCACCTCTAACTCCGGTGAGTCCCCACTGCCTCCCTCCAGACCCATCCCCATGTTCGATCCTCCATCTTCCCATCACTTTTGGCTCTGTCCACATCTCCGTATACATGTTCCTGATACCCCTGCCCCCTTCCCCACCCTCATTATCTCCCCGCAACTCCCTCTTGCTTCTGGCTGTTGGGTTTTATTTCAGGGTCTCTCTGAAAAAAAAAAAATTCACTTACATTTTTCTGCATGTCTCCCCATCCCTCAACCGTACCCCAGTGTCTCTCATACAAAATTCTTTAATCAAGGACAGATGGGTCACGTAGAGACCATCGCTGACATGTTCCTACTACTTTGGAACTGCAGTTTTAGCAGTAGAATGGCAAGGGAAGAGATGAATGATAAAGACACTTTGGGGAAGATGGATCAAAATCTTGTAATACGTGTAAAGATGGCAGTGGGAGAAAAGGCAGATGGACTTCGAATTTATGATCCTTGAACTTGGGACAATAATAATTGCGCTGATTCAATTGCGTGACACGGGATTGCCACTAGTTTTTTAAATAGAAGACTACTCTGCTTCTTATTGTCCAATGACTTTAAGAAACATCCAATGAACACGTTATAGTATGCAATAGAAGACCGCAGGAGGCGTTAAACATCGGAGCTACACTGGGCTGCACATTTTCTGAGGCCTGAGATCCTGCCTACTTTACCTTTGTCGTCTTTCTCCAAGGCATTTTAGCAGCAATCTCCACCGCATAATACAATCCCAATAATCCTAGTCTGCATGGATGAGTAATAGAAAACCCCTTGCACGAATAAAGGAACAATAACGATAAATACTCGAAAGAAAGTATAGAGAAAAGTGAATTTGTTGAGGCGGTCCTCAGCTCCCCCGATCCTGCTTTTGATTCCTTCTACTGTGTTCTTCGTTTATAAAATTAAACCACAATGAGGTTCCATCTCACAACAGCCGGAGTGGCCAACATAAACAAAGGAAGACACGGATGTCGGAGAGGATGAGGAGAAAAGGGACAACCAGGACATTGTTGGTGCGAATGCAGACTGGTGCGGCCACTGTGGAGAACTGTATGGAATTTCCTCCGCAAACTAAAAATGGAAAAGCCGTTTGACCCAGAAATTCCACTGCTGGGATTGTACCCTTAGAACACTGAAACACCAATGCCAGAGAACCTGTGCACCCCAATGTCCATAGCACCACGATTTACAATAGCCCAGTGCTGGAGGCTACCTAGGTGCCCATCAGCTAATGAGTGGATCCAAAAACTATGGTACATTTACACAATGGAAATCTGCACCGAAGAGAGAAAGAAGGAGCTGATACACTTTGCAATGGTATGGATGGAACTGGACAGCATTAGGTTAAGTGAAATGCGCCAGGCTGTGAGGGAGAAATACCAAATGATCTCACCTTTAAGGACAACATAATCAACTGAGGAAAAAGGGAAACAAAATAGAAACAGACACATACGACTTTAAGAACAATGGTACAATAGTCAGAGGGGAAGAGGGAGGGGATAGAGGGGAGAGTGGTCTACAGGATCTACTACTCTAAAATGCACAAGGAGAAAATCAAAGGGGAGTTTTGAGGTGTCTGGGGGAGGTGGGACTGGCTAGGGTGAGGTGCAGGGATGGGGAGGAAATGCAGTCAATTATAACTGAATAAACATAAAATTAAATCAATATCTATTAAAAATTTAACCAAGTAGAAGGGTTTTATGAAAATCGTGTTTTATGGCTAAAAAATAAAAATTAAGTTTTGAAGTTAAAACAAAAGAAATCCTGACTTTGATGAGAGCCTAGAGTTAGGAATAGAAAGAGTGGAAACCAGTGAGGAAGACAGAACACAGTCATAGAAGAAAAATAACCAGGGGTATTGTGTCATCGCTGCCTTTGTTTTCCTGTATCAATAATGTCATTCCCATTCCTCTTCCTATACCACCCTTACCTCCTCCGGTCTATTTTGCTCCTATCATTAATGTTTCTTATTCCCTGTACCTTTTCCCCCGTTGTCGGTCCACCCCCTCCCGCAAATAACCCTCCATATTACCTCCATTTCTGCCATTCAGTTCCTGTTGGAATTGTCTGCGTAGTGTGTTTTTATTTTTGCTTTTAAGGTTAGGTTGTTGATAGATGTGACTTTGCTGCCATTTTATTCGCATTTTTTTTTTTTTTTACCTTCTTTTTCCTTAGGCAACTTTCTGTATCTTTTCATATAATAAGGGCTTGGAGATGATGAACTCCTTTAAATTGAACTTGTCTGGGCAGCACTTTATCTGCCCGAGCGTTCGAAAAGACAGCTTTGCTGGATAGAACAATCTTGGATGGAGTTCCTTGCATTTCATCACTTGGGATACTTCTTCCCAGCCCTTTCTGCCTCCAATGTTTCTGTTGAGAAATCAGCTGACAATCTTTTCGGAATTCCTTTGTAGGTAACTGTCTCCTTATCTCTTGCAGCTTCTCAGATTCTCTCCTTATCTTTAATCTCGGACAAAGTAATTGTGCTGTGCCTTGGTTGTTCCTATTTGGGTCCAACTGCCTTGGGACTCTCTGGGCTTCCTGGACTTCCTGGAAGGCTGTTTCTTGTGCCAGATAGGGGAAGTTGTCCTTCATTCACTTTTCAAAGAATGTCTCCATTTCTTGTTCTTCCTCTTGTCCTCCTGCCACCACTATGATTTGGATGTTGGACCACTTAGAATTACCCTGGAGGTTCCTAAGACTCTCCTCAATGATTTGAATCGTTGTTTCTTCATTCTGTTCTGGTTGAATGTGTTTTTCTTCCTTCTGCTCCAAACTGTTCGTCTCAGTCCCGCTTTCCTTCCCGTCCCTGTTGGTTCCCTGAACATGTTCCTCTAATTCACTTTTCCTAGGCTGCACTTGTTCCTCTATGTTGTGACCATACTCAGCCAATTGCTGAGCATCACAACGACCAGCATTTGGAACTGTGCCTCTGGTAGGTTGGCTAACCCTTCATCACTTAGCTGCATTTTTGTCGGAGCTTTGATCTCTTCTTTCATTTGGGCCATGTGTTTTTGGTTGTTTGTTTCAGAGTGCCTCTTATGTGGTAATGGGCAGAGCCTTAGGGTTTCATTAGGGCAGCCCACCTGGCCGTGCTGTGAGCCGTATTTTGGGGGGGGGGTGTGACAGGGAACGATGCTGCTTGCCTAGCTCTCTGCTGGCTTTCAGTCACTTCCCCTACTACCCACAATCAAAACAGTCCCATGTGAAGCTGATTCTCAGGGGAGTGGTTTTGTATACGTTCTCGGACTCTGTGTGTCTCTCCAAGGAACTCTCCTGTGAGGCTGAGAGTGTTCTGTGCTGCTGCAAACCCCTCAGGTGTTTCCCAGCAGAGGTTTGAGGTTTTATTTAGCTGCGCTGGAGCCCTGGCTTGCGTCGTCCATTTCGCTCCACCGTTGTTCATCTCCATTGATCTGCTAGCAAATATGCTACCCCTCGCTCTGGAGCTGCTGCCTTGCCTGGTCCACCAGCCACCTGTCTGCCAGGGCCGCCTCTCCCGTCCCAGTTCTCCAGCCACCTTCCTGCTGCGAGTCCTCTCCACCCCTACTTGCCGCTTCTACCCCTCCTACTGGTCTGTGTGAATGTTTAGTCTGTAACTCCTTGGTTGTTGGACTCTCATCCAGTTCCATTTTCTGCCAGTTTCTGGCTGGTTTTTGTTTTTAAATTCATTGCTCTCCTTGTTTTGGCTGTGTGAGGAGGGAAAGGGCATCTACGTATGCCTGTGTCTTCGCCAGAGGTGACTCTAGTGTCTTTCCAATGGTACTGCAATTTGTTGAGGGAGGAAATATTTATTACTATTTCCATAAAGCCTAGAATTATTGGGTGGATAGTTACTGTTTCCAAATAACATTTTCTCACTGAGACTTCAAAACCATTTCTTGGACGAAGTATAATTTATTTTATTTTGCCAATCAGAAACTTGAGGCTCAAAGAGATACAAAATTATTCAAAGCTGCATCACGAGACTGTGATGAAGGCAGTCCCGGGTGCCTCCAAAGCCCTACTTTTCTTCACCATAGCGTAGAGGTAAGGGATATTTAGCCCTCCCAGGTGTGGCTACATCGGTTTTGTGTCACCCTACACAGTCAGAAGGTGCTGGTTTGATTGCCATAGGGCACGTGCCCTGGATGCAGGTTCGGTCCCCACGTGGGCTGTGAATGAGAGGCAATGATTGATGCTTCACTCTCAGATTGATGTTTCTGTCTCTAACAAACCCCAAACGGTTAAAAAAATGTGATGTGTAATATTGTTAATATGACTGGAGGGAGTAATAAAGGAGAAGTTTATTATTCTATTGAATCTTCCTTAGGTTTCTGTGTGTTAAGTCACCCTAGCTAAGTGGTTTCGTAATATGGAAGACAGGAGCCTTCATTCGGTTCCCTGTACTATCCCATTTTAAGACATTCCCTGCCTAGTCTCCGGTCTGCTCTAAGACAGAAGTGACAATGAGAGTAGCCTCCAGAGACTGTTTCCAAGAAGGAAAACAATGGTTGAAGACAAGAATGGTCATACCAGGTGCAAGCACAGTGATGAGAAGAGCAGAATTGGAGGCTTACTTCCTAATCCTGAAAAGATGTCAAGAATGTAAAGGGTAGCCTGTCCTTTTCTGACAAAATCAAGAACAGAGATGACATTCAATTATCATACCCAAAACAAGGGCTCAGGCGTTTAACAAGTGTTTTATTTTTACAAAATCCTTCGATTGAGGCCTTATCTCCATGTTCCCACATGAAATATGCCTATTGAAGAGGTACTGTGATGCTGTGTACATCAAGTGAACAACAGGTTCGTCTTCATAGCTCTTCAGGACGAAAGACCCAGTCATTCACTTGCCGCTGTCGTACTAGCCAGACTATTTCTTGTCAAGCACTTGTCTGTGGAAAGGGAAAATGTACATTTTCTAACAATGACGTTTCCTCGGAGTAAATCTAACATGGAATGACTCAGCACAGCTCGGGATGACACACGTAACATTTACCACTGCCATACTGGAATCAATATTGCGACGATAATGTCTTGGATATCCACGCAATTGGTGAAATATAGAATCAGACCTAATGGGTATTTGCCTTTCGCTGAATCCCAGGACGGAAAAAAATGTCACGTCTGTCTCTTTTGTCACGTGTGAGAAAGGAAAACTGCATACAAATATATTTCTTTTCCTATCCCCAGATATTTCTCCTCATGGTAAGTTTATATTTCACCGAATGTCTTTCAGTTTGAAAGTTAAAAGAAAGTCAGTTCTCAGTTTGCAAGTGATATTCAAGCATTCTCTATTATTTCATATATAATAACGAATGGAAACATTAAATATGGCTGCAGAGGAACAAACTTTTTTCCAGTGTTGTTTCCTCATTTCCTCTTGTTCCCTCCCTTGAAAAACACACATTTCCATTCGATGAGAAATATTTCCAGTCAGGAGGTGAGTGTAAAAAATGTTTTTCTCCATGTTTTCTATGCACATGATACATACAATTCTTTTTCAAAATAATGTTAATTTCTTTCTGAAAGAATGCATGTGTAGACGTATAGAAAGAATTATGTACGTGTGTATATATCATTCCCTCAGTTCTCTCATAGAAAGCATGTGCTTAGATTCCAAAGGGGGTTACCTGGTAGATACGATTTGAATTATACTCTCAATCAATGGATAAGACTCCAAGGACCTGATCTATCCTTTCTTTTGCAATATTATTACAATTCATGAAACCATCAAGTACACTGAAATTTTGATAAATGGAGTGTTAACGCTGTTTCTCCCCTTGGAGTCACAGCATAGTTCCCAGCAGTCATAGTTGCTTCTCACAATTGCCTCTCTCATCGCCATGGATGATGTGTATTTACATCGGAATCTCATTCACTCAGAGCAGAAGTGCTACACTTTCTTCCAAGGTACTTTGATTCCATTACCTGGCCTCCACAAGGAACTCAGTGAACTGACCCATTTTGCCAGTGACTGTGGCCCAGTTACCTGAATAAGCCAAATTCTCAGTGGAGATCCAGGAACTGTGCGGACAATGTCCCGGAAATACCTTCTCGGAATATATCAGAGCATGGCACAGGAACCGGAGCCAGGACACAATGTGTTCTTCCTGTGGGTAGAGTTCTGTGGTGGGTTTAGTGAGGAGGGAAGGGAACACTGCCAATTATTGGCCAAGTTGTTTTGAAGGGACTAGTTTTTAATGTACATTTTGGGGGTTGTTTCTGCTAATACAGTTGTTCACACCTCTTCCCCCTTTGCTCTCCTGCACCCAGCTGCCGCTCCTCTTCCCTCTGGCCACCCCCCCATTGTGATCCGTGTCCAAGGATCCTGAACAGCTGTCCTTCCAGTAATCCCTTCACCTTCTTCTTCCATTCACCCAGCCGCTTCCCTTGCGACAACCCTCGTTCTGTTTCGTGTATCATCCCTGTTTCTACATTTTTGTTAGGTTATAGAACTCATTGGATTCCACACGTGCCTATTTTGCAGTCTTTAGTGTCCATTTCAAATGGTAGATATCCTTTCAAAATGCATGGATTACTTAAGATCATTTGGAAAATATAATTAGACACATTACCCTTCAACATATAATTCATGTATTCAGACTCTTTGACTCTTCATTGAGCCTTTAATTCCACTCAGGAGATTGGTTACCCTTTGCTGTCAGCATTAATCCTATAAAATTCGCAAAAAAAAAAAAAAAAAAAAAAAAAAAAAGAAAAGAAAAAGCGGTGCGGGCGAGGGGCGCTAAATAGTATTTCTCTCTCAACACCTGCCTTATTTCACTTAGCATAATGCCCACAACTTTCACCCATGCCATTGCACAGGGTATTAGCTCCTCCTTTCTCTCCGCTGCGTAAAATTCCATTGTCTAAAAGTACCATACTTTTTGGATCCTCTCATTAACTGATGGGCACTTAAGTTACTTCCAGTACTTGGTTATTGTAAATTGTGTTGCTATGAACATTGGGGTGCAGAGGATCTCACGTTGAACTGGAACATAATCAAGAAAAGAAAAAGCAAACAAAATATAACCAGAGATATTGAAATTAAGAACATTGTAACAGTAGCCACAGGGCATTGGGACGCCATAGGGGGGACAGTGCTCTATAGGAGCTACTATATAGGACACAAGGATAAATTTAAAGGGGAGGTTAGAGGGGAGTAGTGAGGTGGGACTTGCCCGGGGTGGGGGAGCGAACAGGAGATAATCCAGACAATTGTAACTGAATAAAATAAATTAATTAATTTTTAAAATGAGGGTTTAAATCAGTTGGTTTTTCCACATAAACTTTTCTGCACATCCCAGGTCTCTACTCCCAGCTCTCAGACACAAATGCACATGTGAGACTCAGTTCTATTTCTACATCTGCCTTGTCAAAGTAACACGTGTTTTTACCATTTACTTTACCTCCCGTGGATCAGTTGTTGCATCTGTTCATTTGCAATTCGTAAGGAAGTCAAATCCTCCACACACGTGACTCGCTCGTAGTAGAACAGAAACCACCGAACATCACAGATTAGACTATGAGGTCCTGGCAGAAGGCACCTGGAAAGGGAACGCCTGCAAACCAGCTGCACTACCGTGAATCCAGGGATGGAACTGGAAGCTAGTGATCGTCTTAGCCAAAATATGTGCACTGCAAACCACTTGGCTGAAGCTATGAGGCCGAAGTTTGTAAGTAAAGTTAACCTCTGACCACCCGGTGGTGTCTGCCTGAAGTGCTGTGCAGGAAGGAAAGGGACACCAAAGGAATGCTCCCCGCTGTGCACCCTTGATAACATGCCTCCCAACCAAGCTCACCATGTTTGCTCAGACGCCTCTGTCCGGACCTTCTCTTTCCAGCAGCTGTAGTGAAGGGAAAATTCTGCCGTCCTGAAAGTGCTTTTTGGGAAAGGAATCGTAAGCTATTTATCAAGAAACAAACCACTCTCGGAACCGTGGGTCTTCCTCCCTTTCCTGCCCTAGAGACTCAGACAGAGAAACTGCTGAATGTCCTCAGGCTAATGGAACTAAGTGTGAAGAGTAGACCGCTTAAGGCATGTCCACATAGCCGAGTACCTGCTGCGTCCCATTGTTGCGGATTCACCCAGAACTAAGGCCCTGGCCTGTGTGCTTGGCGCTTCCTCAACTGCTTGTAAATCACTCTTTCGCATTCCTCAAAATCTAGTACCATGTTACCCTGCCTTTTCTTCTTTGTCCAAAATGTCCCAGCAACCCGGTGTTGTCTCACTGTCTTTGGAATTCCCGTGGATGTGTCATGCTAGTGTGAATTACCCATGAACGTCTATTGAACTTGCATTTTCTCCTATCAGCCCACCTCTATCAATTTGGTTATTAGCCCAGCCTGAAGAACTTAAAAGGAGGAAGGAAAAGCATTAAACATTTTCAGCCCCCACAGTAGTTTATCCCAATCTATCTTTGCATATATTTAATGCATGGAAAGAGATTTACTTATATGTCCATGGATTCTTATTAAATTGTAAACAGCATATATTAATAATACCTACGTTTAATGAGTGTAGTGTCCTGGGTTTTTCGGTTTTTGTTTTTGTTTTTTTTTTTTTTCTATTTCTGCAAATCTCTTTATTTGCCAGCTTAAGGAAGACAGAGGCATTCGTATGTCTGCTCCTTTCTACAAACTACTGGAAGATATTGTTTTGGTAGAAGGAAATGATGAAAAGATGGCCTCACTCAGACATAGAGTGCAAAAAGGGACCACACAGACTGCCTGTAGGGTCCCAAGGTCCTGAAAAGGCTGTTAGATGCCTCTTTCTCATGACACCAATGAGCAATCCTGCAAGGAATCAGCACCCTAATGTTATGAAAGCAGAATTTGGAAAATCTCTCCTGTCAGTCAGGTCATCAGGATCTGCCCCTTTCACATAGCTCTAAATCCTCTCTCACGTGGATGCTCAAAGTCCCTGCACACCTGGTATTTGAGTTTAGCCACTCTTGCCTTTTGAATTCTGACCCTCTCACTCCTTGGCGCTGATTACTTAATTGTTCTTACTCATTTATAATGTTGACCTGTAGCATGGCGCATCTTTGTGGATTCTCAGGGTATAAATACACCAATGGAATTGATGGACCAACAGGCAGTTCCATTACCTGAAGAAATGCAAACATGTTTTCCACCGTGACTTCCCCATTCTGCATTCCCACCCACAGGGCAAAATGGTTGCCTTTGTTTTCAAACCCTGCCAGCATTTGTGGCGATTAGATATATCCAATGATGGCCATTTTCACCTTGTGAGGTTATATCTCATTGTGGTTTTCATTGGCGTCTCTCTCGTCTGTCTTCCTGGTGTTCCTAACCCCTTTCCTTCACCACCCAACCTTTGCCTCTAACACTTAGCCTAGCAGGCAGGCAGCAGGACCCAAACTGCTGCTCAGTCGCAGGAGTGCTTCACTGACAACGGATTGAGGACACTCTTTCATAGAGAAAAGATTTACACAAAGAAAGGAAACTTTCCTATCCTGTTATTTTTTAATTGCACTTACTGGGGGGTGACACAGGTGAGTGAAATTTGCAGGTTTGCAGCGTGGGAGTCTACACTTCATCCTTTGCATATTGTATTGTGTGATCACCACCCCATTCAAGTCTGCTTCTGGCAGCACCCGCTGTCCCCCTTCATGCCCTTCTATTGCACCGCCCCACCCCTTTTCCCTTGGTCTTCTCCATACTGTTATCTGGGAAGGTCTTTTCTTACTCCCTTCCGGTTTCCCACCTAGCCTGCACCCCATACCCCCTCTGACAGCTGGCTGCCAGCTCTCTAGGAGCCTCTCCCCATTTTCCTTGTTACTTCAGTTTGTTCATTAGATGCTCCTTATGACAGAGATCCTATGGTATTTATTTGTCGTCCTCTGAATGGCTTATTTCACGGAGCCTAAGGTTTTTCAGGTCCATCCACACTGTCACAAAGGGACAGATTTCCATGTACTATTTATTCCATTGTGTGCACATACCACAGTGCTTTTATCCACTCATCTACTCATGGGCACTTGGGCAGCCTGTACAAGTGTTCTATTGTCAATAAGCATGACCTGAGAATGGGAATATAGCCCAGACTGTGGAGGGTGGCAGACGGGTCAAAAAGGCGGGCAGTGTCGTGTGGGGGGGTGGAGAATTCTTGGAAGAAAAGACTTCGTTTTCTTTTGTGACATCTCCCCATCCACTTAATGTTTCTACAGTTAAATGTGGGCCTGAAAGAAGAGGCTGTGGCTTACCTTCCATGTCGGTCCAAGCAAAAACCCTGAAGACACAGGTACCTCAGTATGAACCAGATACCTAATGATCTTCCTATTCTTCATCCAGTGTTTCCCCCACCTTGGGCGTGCTAAAGGACGCCTGCTAATCCCACCACCCCCTTGTTCTTGCTTTCCCATCCGGAAGCAGGAAAGAAGTGTTTCAGTCAAATATTTATTACTGCTAGACTCTCTCAAAATACCCCGTCTCCCAACCTTGCCCTTCCCCCAAACACTGCTTCCCACCAGGCCTCCACACACCCTCATAGGCAGATGTGAGAAGGGAAAGGATTCCTCCCAGAAAGCAATCAAAGAAGAGCCCATTCAACAGCCAGGTGTTTTATTGAGGTGAGGGGTTATCATTTGCCCCTCCCTCACATAGCATACTTCCTGGTCCAAGCTCGCGCCATGGTATCATATGCTTTCCTGTCCTTTAGGTACATTCTCCCAATGGATGGAACAAAGGCATGGTTGGGGTTGGGGTCACATAGCAAGGAGCTGATGGACAGCAAGAGTTTGGATATGGTCATTATAGGAGACCACTGGGACCTGAGAATATCGACACAGATATATCCCTTTCGGTTGATATTGGGGTGGTAGATCGGGGTGGTGAAGGAAATCGCCGGAGGCCTGAAGGGGTAATTTCGAGGGAATTGTATGTTTAGGCAGAACACCCCTCCCTCATAGGGGCAGTCCGGGGGTCCCATGATGGTCCCCTTCCATTGGAACATGTTGTCCTCCACTGGCCCTGCAGAGCACATGGGCGGGGGATCGATCGTGATGTTCGCCAGTTCCTTGTGCAGTCGCCTCAGCGCCGTGGACGTGTCCCAGGCAGCGGGGATGGACTGGATATCCTGACAGGGACCAAGGGGGAACCACGGGTGAGGGGGACCATGGGTTAGGGCGGGCGTGGCTTCTGGGGAAGATGGTTGGAGGGTCAGCCACCCCCCAGGTCGGCGGGTAAGAAGTTGGAACCTGGCTGTGGCGTGTATGGTGGGGGCGGGGGGCAGGGAGAGTTGGGGACTCACTTGGAACAGCAGGACCTGAGAGGCTACTGCTCACCTGTGCGCCGCTGTTCCCTGGCTCCTCAATCCTAGGCTCCTGCACCTCCTCCTCCTGCACCTCTTGCTCCTCCACCCCTGGCTCTTCCATCTCCTTGTCCTCCACTGCTGTCTGCTGCTCAGAGCCTATAGCCCAAGGCTGCGCTGCCTGCGGGGATACTCCGCCTTCCTGCCACAGGACCAGCCGCTCCTGAAGGCCTGCCCCAACAGTTCCTGCTGGCCGGCCCCAAGGGACCCTGTGTTCCCATGGCAGGAGGGAATATGCACTGTGACGTCACAAGGGACAGCTGACCAATCAGCAACTCAGTGGGCGCGTGGCCAGGGGAGACAGATGGCCTCCATCACAGGGAGTATTAGTATAGCAACAATTTTATAGGAATAATAGTGTAGCAACATATTAGAGTTGTCTATGCAATAAAGAAATAAACAGAGAAACAAACAAGTAAATAGTGAACTTGTATGAAACAAATGGTTCTAATCCTCTGTAAAGACAAAGGAAGCATATCAAGAAAGGGAGCCCCTGGGATATTTTACCACAAAGGGAGGATTACACAGGAAAATGCACTACAGTCTTGGCTGTCTTTTCGCTCCTGGTCACCCTGCTGATCGGTGTTCTCCTGGGCACACCGCGTTTCCAAGTTGAAGTGCAGGACTTAACGCCAGCTCCTAGGAGATACTTCAGGAGTTTGTGGTCAGAATCAAGAGCTTGTTTCTCACACATGACAAATGCATAGGGGTGAGATTTCACGAGAAAACAACAAGTGTCAGAGTGTCCTGAAGGGCAACGTATTTTGGCCACTCTCCTCAAGATTCTCAGCATATTTACTCCCCATCTGTGCTGCTGACTGCAGTGTGAAATGCCAGGGGCAGGGAAGAGTAGCTTAGCTCCACCAGTAGATGTTCAAAATGACCAGAAGCTTCTATGCACACCATTAATCTCCTTAGATACCCCCTGTGGAGCCATGGCTGCTCTTCTGCAACACTGCGAGTTTCATTGAACTGTTTGGGACATCTCTTTCAACCCAATGTCATTGGCTGAATTTCTTGGAACCTATATAACGTGTGGAGAAATGGTGGAGGGCTCAAGGATTTTTACTCTTGGTCCCAGCACTCGCGGGAGAGTGAGATTTGGATGCATTTAATTCCTGTAGTGATCACCACTAATTTACTGATCAAGGTTGTGTGTTCTATGTTAGGTGTAAACATAAATACGATATGATCTCTGAGTCAAAGGCATTCGTGGTCTGATACAGGAAGAGGGAAATACATTGACATGTATTTACATCATTAACATCGCACGCTATATATACAGCAATAAAAACATATTTGTGGATCCCGGGCTACTGGAAAGACAAGGATGAAAGGTGACTCTTCAGAGGGACTTCTATCTGAGCTGAGTCAGGCATGAGCACTGTCAGTTCATGGGGGGCGGAGGGTAAGCAGGCTTTCAGATGGGAAAAGGGCGGGTAGGAATAATGGCAGATCATAACGGAGCCAGGGGAATAAGCAGATGTGAAAGGCCTGATGCGACAGAAAGCATGACCATTTCCAGGAAGGAAATGCATTTTGCAAAGGGTTAGGTGTTCAATTCCTAGTCAAGGCACATGGCTGGGTTGTGGGCTGTGTCCTCACTAGGGGGCGCCTGAGAGGCCACCATGCCTTGGTGTTTCTCTCCCTCACTTCCTCTCTCTAAAGACGAGTAACTGAAATCCTTCAAAACAAATAGTGAGATAAATATCTTTTCATGTAATAATATTGAATTTAGTAGCGATAAAAGTGAATATAACCAATTATGCAACACCATAATCCCAGAGTTAACATTATGTGTTGTAAATTTTATTCAGAGAAAATGCTCCCTCTCCACTTTACCCCTTACCGCTGCGAGAACGTATTTCCCTGCTATGATGTTGACCTTGGCTATGTGACGTTCTCAATGATTGGCAAGAGGAGGACGTGATGTGTAAACGTCCAAGAAACGCTAATTACGGTCACTCCTCATTAACTTGGGACAGCTGCCTACACAAGAAATGTTCTATTGAATGGATACACATTCATTCTTGCCTTCCCTCAGAGGAAACACCTCATTCAATCCAAAGTTCTACCTTCCACCAAAATTCAAGCCAAGACAAGATGAGGAGACTCGACAAAAATCATACTTAAACTGAAGACTCAGAAGTGAGAGATATGTGTTTGCTTTAATCCATGAGATTTATGCTTTGCTTCTTCTTGAGACGAAACCTAACTAAAGTGTTTTGTTTACAAAACATGCTGCATGGCTCCATTTTCAATACCTTTTGTGGGAGTAATAAGCAAACTGATGCAGACAATTAATGCTTCAGTAGGTGGCATAGTTTTCCTTTTTGGCCGACAATAAGGGGAAGCAACTACAAAGCTGCTGTTGACACTTCTCACGTGGCTTAACTGTACTGGTTGTGGTCCCTTGGCTTCCCTACAGGTCTCAAGATGGCTGTTCTAACCCACATACAGCATCAGCATTCCATGCTGTCGAATGGGAGTCAAGAAAGTGGTGGCACCTTGGCTTTCCTTTTTAACGGATAAAGAAACAGTTTTTCCAAAGGTGACCCTGGCAGACTGCGTTCTGTGCCCTGAGTTGCAGACCGGGATCACATGGCCCCTCACATCTATAATGCAGACCATGAAAGGGAGAAACACTTGGCCCTGATTGGGATAGATAAAATGCAACTCGGTGCTGAAGACTTTTAAAGTGCTTTCCCCACGAAAAACATGCCTTCTGACAGCAATAAAGAAGGGAAGTGGTGATGGTGAATATTGAAGGGTAAAGTAACAATGATTTCCCTTGTTAGAATTAGTTCTTATATCCTTTAATTCTTCCTCTCCCAATCTACTGTCAAGCCAGAGTAGGGAAATGTGTGTGCATAACACAATATATGTAAAACATATGTTTCACAGACTTAAAAAATGTCCTTGATGAAGAATACGACCTTAACAGATGTTATGCCGTTAATTGAAACTGGGTAAGCACTGAAATTATTTGAAGGAAAGAAAGCATGATGTCAAGGTGAAGTCATGTTCACTCCAAGTTCATATTTAGAAGGCAGTCATGCTAAGGCACGGCGAAAGAGAATACAACTTGGTTGGTGTGGCAGATTTAGTGATGCAGAATGTAGCACGAGATCACATTAAAATGCAGCACAGGTACAGAGCCTGAGAGAGTTTAGGAGCCTTGCGATGTGTGGCGCACATTCTACTGCGAGATCCGTGGCTGAATATGACAAGGAAACCTTCAGATGTCCCAGGAAGGTTAAGACACCAGTGAAGAAACCGTGTCAGGGGAAAGCATTTAGTGTCTGTGAGGTAAGAATCTGTCTGTGTCGCTTTCACACTTGGAAAAATGATGTGAACCATGGCCTTCGCATGCTACGTTAAATCCAGAATAGTATCACGCATCTAGCTTCTGCATACTAGCTTAACTTTTTCCTTTGCGTGACAGTATTTTGCTCTGTAAGGGTAAGCGCGTCACCTTGTCTCCACCCTGCAGTCCTTTCTTGGTTTAGTTCAAATGCCCTTCCATAAAACTAGTCTGTAGATATTTTTCTTCCTTTCTGGAACTGCTGGTTTCCTCTGTACTTGGGATGTAATGAAGGATGTTTACAACTATCTTCTGACTTTTAACAACTCCCCCCTTCTTGTATTTTTTTAGACACACTCACGTCATTACTTAAAATGGAAGACATAGCTTCGACTACCTTTGGTGGTTCTTTCCTGCTAGATGAATTGGACATATTTAAAATTCCGTCAGTTTGGCCTTAATTACTTCTGCTTCATGAAATTGTAAAAGGGCATGCGGTTACCTCTAAAAACCGGAGAAAATGAAGAGTACTCTAAGCAGAGAAGACCCAATTCAAAGTGCATTTTGCAACAATAACAGTCCCAAGCATGTTCTCTGTAATGACAATAGATGTATTGATTATCGGAAACTTGAAAATATGGACTTTGGTAAATATCAGAAAGGATAAAAACTGTCTCTCATACCACAAAGTGAGTAAAAAAATAATGACAAGTGGTAAAGCTGCTCTCCGCTCTAAGGTCAAGCTGTAACATATCCATAAGGAATCATGAAACATAGGTGTCAACCCCATAGAACCAACTTCTAGGATTAATAAATCATTGGACAAAATAAATTGTACACTCTAGGGAAGAAAAAATTAATTCACTCCTTCCATTAACGATAAGAAGCAAATATATGTAGACACAGTAGGCATCCTGTATGGTGAAGTAGTCTTGACATTAACCTACATTTTTCATGGGACCCTTTGAAACCAAATGAAGTAGGGTATTTTTCCAGGTGTAGGTGGTTTTGTGTAGAGAAACTTCACGTACTTAATGGAAAGGGGAGAATCAGGGACTCCAAAAGTAAAGTGTGAAATATTTTTGATGAATTAAACAACAGCCCATAAATATTAAAGACCAATATTTTTAAAATCATTACTCTAGATTTTTTCCATTCAGTAAGAAAGACCGTCATTAACCCTGCTCACAGTTTTCACATCTTTCCATAAACATTCGTGGAAAATGGCATGGTTCTTCCTTTTGACATTGCCTGATCCTATCGTATGCGTTACTACGGGGAAAAAAGAATTCAGAGAAGGCCAGAGAAATATCCCTAGATAGCAGTTCATACTCCAGAAAAAATGAACAGTAGAGCGCTTTTTTTCAGGGAAGAAATACAGCGTATGCACAATACTCATTCATGACAGAGGGGAAAAATATATGTCAAAAAACATGCAAAGTTATCACGTCAAGACAGTCACATGAAAAAGACAAAATTTATATAGGACCGTTGTATTTCTTCTACAATTTATAAGTATTGGTGCCAGCTCCTTATAATGTGATATATAACACATACTGGGTTGGTACTCTCTGGGAAGCCCTAGCCAAAGATCATTTGAATATTCTTCATGTATATAAATACATAAGACCTAATGACTTGCTTCCTAGAGTGCTTCAAACGTGGGAGGTCGTTGAAGGGTAAGCACTTCCTTGTTACATCAACTTGTAGATACATGGAGAGAATCTTGAATATTCATAGAAGGAATGTGTAAAGGGCCAAAGCCTAGGAAATATACATTTCAACTTTATAATCTACAGAATAATAACATTTCACTTTCCAAGCCTTGAGAAAACGCTGACTATACTAGCAACGCTTCTTACAATCCAGGGTCCTGCTTCAGTAAGTGAAACACTTTCCAAACCACAGTAATAGGCTGGGGGTACTAAGGAGAAGTTCGAGAAGTCTGTCTTATACTACGACGTTTAATTCAGAGAAAAGATCTTAGGATGAACAAAATGGTAAGTGTGGTCTGAAGCATAAACCTGATTCAGAACCAATGAATTCATCAGGTAAGAATCAGCAATTAATTTTCATTGAAATGCAAACCCCAAACCAAAGGAATACACAAGCATACATGAGCGTACATACTCACACATCTTAAATAGTTTGCAAAGGAAGCCAAACTGCAAGGACTCTATGGACATACAAAGCAGTTAGATGTAACTGAGACAATCGTGCTCATAGTAACAGAGCACACACCAATCAATTAACTTCCAAGACCTGTTATCTGTGAAAGTAGGTTGTTAGACGACATAGTTCCCAAGGCTCCTCATAGGGATGATGTGGTGGGAGTCTTTTAGAGACAACCATGCAATGCTATGGATGGAAGTGGACACCATCATGCTAAGTGAAATGTGCCAGGCTGTGACGGAGAAATACCAAATGATCTCACCTTTAAGTACAACATCATCAACTGAGGAAAAAAGGAAACAAAATATGAACAGGGACATGCACATTAACAAGTTAAATGTTAGGCTTCAGGTACAGATAAGAACAGAGGATTTTTTCTAATATTCATATAGGAAAACATTATTCAATGCAAAGACTTTTCATTTCTCTTTGACCATACTACCTCCCACAAAACCACCTCTAACTCCGGTGAGTCCCCACTGCCTCCCTCCAGACCCATCCCCATGTTCGATCCTCCATCTTCCCATCACTTTTGGCTCTGTCCACATCTCCGTATACATGTTCCTGATACCCCTGCCCCCTTCCCCACCCTCATTATCTCCCCGCAACTCCCTCTTGCTTCTGGCTGTTGGGTTTTAGTTCAGGGTCTCTCTGAAAAAAAAAAAAATTCACTTACAATTTTCTGCATGTCTCCCCATCCCTCAACCCTACCCCAGTGTCTCTCATACAAAATTCTTTAATCAAGGACAGATGGGTCACGTAGAGACCATCGCTGACATGTTCCTACTACTTTGGAACTGCAGTTTTAGCAGTAGAATGGCAAGGGAAGAGATGAAGGATAAAGACACTTTGGGGAAGATGGATCAAAATCTTGTAATACGTGTAAAGATGGCAGTGGGAGAAAAGGCAGATGGACTTCGAATTTATGATCCTTGAACTTGGGACAATAATAATTGCGCTGATTCAATTGCGTGACACGGGATTGCCACTAGTTTTTTAAATAGAAGACTACTCTGCTTCTTATTGTCCAATGACTTTAAGAAACATCCAATGAACACGTTATAGTATGCAATAGAAGACCGCAGGAGGCGTTAAACATCGGAGCTACACTGGGCTGCACATTTTCTGAGGCCTGAGATCCTGCCTACTTTACCTTTGTCGTCTTTCTCCAAGGCATTTTAGCAGCAATCTCCACCGCATAATACAATCCCAATAATCCTAGTCTGCATGGATGAGTAATAGAAAACCCCTTGCACGAATAAAGGAACAATAACGATAAATACTCGAAAGAAAGTATAGAGAAAAGTGAATTTGTTGAGGCGGTCCTCAGCTCCCCCGATCCTGCTTTTGATTCCTTCTACTGTGTTCTTCGTTTATAAAATTAAACCACAATGAGGTTCCATCTCACAACAGCCGGAGTGGCCAACATAAACAAAGCAAGACACGGATGTCGGAGAGGATGAGGAGAAAAGGGACAACCAGGACATTGTTGGTGCGAATGCAGACTGGTGCGGCCACTGTGGAGAACTGTATGGAATTTCCTCCGCAAACTAAAAATGGAAAAGCCGTTTGACCCAGAAATTCCACTGCTGGGATTGTACCCTTAGAACACTGAAACACCAATGCCAGAGAACCTGTGCACCCCAATGTCCATAGCACCACGATTTACAATAGCCCAGTGCTGGAGGCTACCTAGGTGCCCATCAGCTAATGAGTGGATCCAAAAACTATGGTACATTTACACAATGGAAATCTGCACCGAAGAGAGAAAGAAGGAGCTGATACACTTTGCAATGGTATGGATGGAACTGGACAGCATTAGGTTAAGTGAAATGCGCCAGGCTGTGAGGGAGAAATACCAAATGATCTCACCTTTAAGGACAACATAATCAACTGAGGAAAAAGGGAAACAAAATAGAAACAGACACATACGACTTTAAGAACAAGGGTACAATAGTCAGAGGGGAAGAGGGAGGGGATAGAGGGGAGAGTGGTCTACAGGATCTACTACTCTAAAATGCACAAGGAGAAAATCAAAGGGGAGTTTTGAGGTGTCTGGGGGAGGTGGGACTGGCTAGGGTGAGGTGCAGGGATGGGGAGGAAATGCAGTCAATTATAACTGAATAAACATAAAATTAAATCAATATCTATTAAAAATTTAACCTAGTAGAAGGGTTTTATGAAAATCGTGTTTTATGGCTAAAAAATAAAAATTAAGTTTTGAAGTTAAAACAAAAGAAATCCTGACTTTGATGAGAGCCTAGAGTTAGGAATAGAAAGAGTGGAAACCAGTGAGGAAGACAGAACACAGTCATAGAAGAAAAATAACCAGGGGTATTGTGTCATCGCTGCCTTTGTTTTCCTGTATCAATAATGTCATTCCCATTCCTCTTCCTATACCACCCTTACCTCCTCCGGTCTATTTTGCTCCTATCATTAATGTTTCTTATTCCCTGTACCTTTTCCCCCGTTGTCGGTCCACCCCCTCCCGCAAATAACCCTCCATATTACCTCCATTTCTGCCATTCAGTTCCTGTTGGAATTGTCTGCGTAGTGTGTTTTTATTTTTGCTTTTAAGGTTAGGTTGTTGATAGATGTGACTTTGCTGCCATTTTATTCGCATTTTTTTTTTTTTACCTTCTTTTTCCTTAGGCAACTTTCTGTATCTTTTCATATAATAAGGGCTTGGAGATGATGAACTCCTTTAAATTGAACTTGTCTGGGCAGCACTTTATCTGCCCGAGCGTTCGAAAAGACAGCTTTGCTGGATAGAACAATCTTGGATGGAGTTCCTTGCATTTCATCACTTGGGATACTTCTTCCCAGCCCTTTCTTGCCTCCAATGTTTCTGTTGAGAAATCAGCTGACAATCTTTTGGGAATTCCTTTGTAGGTAACTGTCTCCTTATCTCTTGCAGCTTCTCAGATTCTCTCCTTATCTTTAATCTCGGGCAATGTAATTGTGCTGTGCCTTGGTTGTTCCTCTTTGGGTCCAACTGCCTTGGGACTCTCTGGGCTTCCTGGACTTCCTGGAAGGCTGTTTCTTGTGCCAGATAGGGGAAGTTGTCCTTCATTCACTTTTCAAAGAATGTCTCCATTTCTTGTTCTTCCTCTTGTCCTCCTGCCACCACTATGATTTGGATGTTGGACCACTTAGAATTACCCTGGAGGTTCCTAAGACTCTCCTCAATGATTTGAATCGTTGTTTCTTCATTCTGTTCTGGTTGAATGTGTTTTTCTTCCTTCTGCTCCAAACTGTTCGTCTCAGTCCCGCTTTCCTTCCCGTCCGTGTTGGTTCCCTGAACATGTTCCTCTATTTCACTTTTCCTAGGCTGCACTTGTTCCTCTATGTTGTGACCATACTCAGCCAATTGCTGAGCATCACAACGACCAGCATTTGGAACTGTGCCTCTGGTAGGTTGGCTAACCCTTCATCACTTAGCTGCATTTTTGTCGGAGCTTTGATCTCTTCTTTCATTTGGGCCATGTGTTTTTGGTTGTTTGTTTCAGAGTGCCTCTTATGTGGTAATGGGCAGAGCCTTAGGGTTTCATTAGGGCAGCCCACCTGGCCGTGCTGTGAGCCGTATTTTGGGGAGGGGTGTGACAGGGAACGATGCTGCTTGCCTAGCTCTCTGCTGGCTTTCAGTCACTTCCCCTACTACCCACAATCAAAACAGTCCCATGTGAAGCTGATTCTCAGGGGAGTGGTTTTGTATACGTTCTCGGACTCTGTGTGTCTCTCCAAGGAACTCTCCTGTGAGGCTGAGAGTGTTCTGTGCTGCTGCAAACCCCTCAGGTGTTTCCCAGCAGAGGTTTGAGGTTTTATTTAGCTGCGCTGGAGCCCTGGCTTGCGTCGTCCATTTCGCTCCACCGTTGTTCATCTCCATTGATCTGCTAGCAAATATGCTACCCCTCGCTCTGGAGCTGCTGCCTTGCCTGGTCCACCAGCCACCTGTCTGCCAGGGCCGCCTCTCCCGTCCCAGTTCTCCAGCCACCTTCCTGCTGCGAGTCCTCTCCACCCCTACTTGCCGCTTCTACCCCTCCTACTGGTCTGTGTGAATGTTTAGTCTGTAACTCCTTGGTTGTTGGACTCTCATCCAGTTCCATTTTCTGCCAGTTTCTGGCTGGTTTTTGTTTTTAAATTCATTGCTCTCCTTGTTTTGGCTGTGTGAGGAGGGAAAGGGCATCTACGTATGCCTGTGTCTTCGCCAGAGGTGACTCTAGTGTCTTTCCAATGGTACTGCAATTTGTTGAGGGAGGAAATATTTATTACTATTTCCATAAAGCCTAGAATTATTGGGTGGATAGTTACTGTTTCCAAATAACATTTTCTCACTGAGACTTCAAAACCATTTCTTGGACGAAGTATAATTTATTTTATTTTGCCAATCAGAAACTTGAGGCTCAAAGAGATACAAAATTATTCAAAGCTGCATCACGAGACTGTGATGAAGGCAGTCCCGGGTGCCTCCAAAGCCCTACTTTTCTTCACCATAGCGTAGAGGTAAGGGATATTTAGCCCTCCCAGGTGTGGCTACATCGGTTTTGTGTCACCCTACACAGTCAGAAGGTGCTGGTTTGATTGCCATAGGGCACGTGCCCTGGATGCAGGTTCGGTCCCCACGTGGGCTGTGAATGAGAGGCAATGATTGATGCTTCACTCTCAGATTGATGTTTCTGTCTCTAACAAACCCCAAACGGTTAAAAAAATGTGATGTGTAATATTGTTAATATGACTGGAGGGAGTAATAAAGGAGAAGTTTATTATTCTATTGAATCTTCCTTAGGTTTCTGTGTGTTAAGTCACCCTAGCTAAGTGGTTTCGTAATATGGAAGACAGGAGCCTTCATTCGGTTCCCTGTACTATCCCATTTTAAGACATTCCCTGCCTAGTCTCCTGTCTGCTCTAAGACAGAAGTGACAATGAGAGTAGCCTCCAGAGACTGTTTCCAAGAAGGAAAACAATGGTTGAAGACAAGAATGGTCATACCAGGTGCAAGCACAGTGATGAGAAGAGCAGAATTGGAGGCTTACTTCCTAATCCTGAAAAGATGTCAAGAATGTAAAGGGTAGCCTGTCCTTTTCTGACAAAATCAAGAACAGAGATGACATTCAATTATCATACCCAAAACAAGGGCTCAGGCGTTTAACAAGTGTTTTATTTTTACAAAATCCTTCGATTGAGGCCTTATCTCCATGTTCCCACATGAAATATGCCTATTGAAGAGGTACTGTGATGCTGTGTACATCAAGTGAACAACAGGTTCGTCTTCATAGCTCTTCAGGACGAAAGACCCAGTCATTCACTTGCTGCTGTCGTACTAGCCAGACTATTTCTTGTCAAGCACTTGTCTGTGGAAAGGGAAAATGTACATTTTCTAGCAATGACGTTTCCTCGGAGTAAATCTAACATGGACAGACTCAGCACAGCTCGGGATGACACACGTAACATTTACCACTGCCATACTGGAATCAATATTGCGACGATAATGTCTTGGATATCCACGCAATTGGTGAAATATAGAATCAGACCTAATGGGTATTTGCCTTTCGCTGAATCCCAGGACGGAACAAAATGTCACGTCTGTCTCTTTTGTCACGTGTGAGAAAGGAAAACTGCATACAAATATATTTCTTTTCCTATCCCCAGATATTTCTCCTCATGGTAAGTTTATATTTCACCGAATGTCTTTCAGTTTGAAAGTTAAAAGAAAGTCAGTTCTCAGTTTGCAAGTGATATTCAAGCATTCTCTATTATTTCATATATAATAACGAATGGAAACATTAAATATGGCTGCAGAGGAACAAACTTTTTTCCAGTGTTGTTTCCTCATTTCCTCTTGTTCCCTCCCTTGAAAAACACACATTTCCATTCGATGAGAAATATTTCCAGTCAGGAGGTGAGTGTAAAAAATGTTTTTCTCCATGTTTTCTATGCACATGATACATACAATTCTTTTTCAAAATAATGTTAATTTCTTTCTGAAAGAATGCATGTGTAGACGTATAGAAAGAATTATGTACGTGTGTATATATCATTCCCTCAGTTCTCTCATAGAAAGCATGTGCTTAGATTCCAAAGGGGGTTACCTGGTAGATACGATTTGAATTATACTCTCAATCAATGGATAAGACTCCAAGGACCTGATCTATCCTTTCTTTTGCAATATTATTACAATTCATGAAACCATCAAGTACACTGAAATTTTGATAAATGGAGTGTTAACGCTGTTTCTCCCCTTGGAGTCACAGCATAGTTCCCAGCAGTCATAGTTGCTTCTCACAATTGCCTCTCTCATCGCCATGGATGATGTGTATTTACATCGGAATCTCATTCACTCAGAGCAGAAGTGCTACACTTTCTTCCAAGGTACTTTGATTCCATTACCTGGCCTCCACAAGGAACTCAGTGAACTGACCCATTTTGCCAGTGACTGTGGCCCAGTTACCTGAATAAGCCAAATTCTCAGTGGAGATCCAGGAACTGTGTGGACAATGTCCCGGAAATACCTTCTCGGAATATATCAGAGCATGGCACAGGAACCGGAGCCAGGACACAATGTGTTCTTCCTGTGGGTAGAGTTCTGTGGTGGGTTTAGTGAGGAGGGAAGGGAACACTGCCAATTATTGGCCAAGTTGTTTTGAAGGGACTAGTTTTTAATGTACATTTTGGGGGTTGTTTCTGCTAATACAGTTGTTCACACCTCTTCCCCCTTTGCTCTCCTGCACCCAGCTCCCGCTCCTCTTCCCTCTGGCCACCCCCCCATTGTGATCCGTGTCCAAGGATCCTGAACAGCTGTCCTTCCAGTAATCCCTTCACCTTCTTCTTCCATTCACCCAGCCGCTTCCCTTGCGACAACCCTCGTTCTGTTTCGTGTATCATCCCTGTTTCTACATTTTTGTTAGGTTATAGAACTCATTGGATTCCACACGTGCCTATTTTGCAGTCTTTAGTGTCCATTTCAAATGGTAGATATCCTTTCAAAATGCATGGATTACTTAAGATCATTTGGAAAATATAATTAGACACATTACCCTTCAACATATAATTCATGTAGTCAGACTCTTTGACTCTTCATTGAGCCTTTAATTCCACTCAGGAGATTGGTTACCCTTTGCTGTCAGCATTAATCCTATAAAATTCGCAAAAAAAAAAAAAAAAGAAAAGAAAAGAAAAAGCGGTGCGGGCGAGGGGCGCTAAATAGTATTTCTCTCTCAACACCTGCCTTATTTCACTTAGCATAATGCCCACAACTTTCACCCATGCCATTGCACAGGGTATTAGCTCCTCCTTTCTCTCCGCTGCGTAAAATTCCATTGTCTAAAAGTACCATACTTTTTGGATCCTCTCATTAACTGATGGGCACTTAAGTTACTTCCAGTACTTGGTTATTGTAAATTGTGTTGCTATGAACATTGGGGTGCAGAGGATCTCACGTTGAACTGGAACATAATCAAGAAAAGAAAAAGCAAACAAAATATAACCAGAGATATTGAAATTAAGAACATTGTAACAGTAGCCACAGGGCATTGGGACGCCATAGGGGGGACAGTGCTCTATAGGAGCTACTATATAGGACACAAGGATAAATTTAAAGGGGAGGTTAGAGGGGAGTAGTGAGGTGGGACTTGCCCGGGGTGGGGGAGCGAACAGGAGATAATCCAGACAATTGTAACTGAATAAAATAAATTAATTAATTTTTAAAATGAGGGTTTAAATCAGTTGGTTTTTCCACATAAACTTTTCTGCACATCCCAGGTCTCTACTCCCAGCTCTCAGACACAAATGCACATGTGAGACTCAGTTCTATTTCTACATCTGCCTTGTCAAAGTAACACGTGTTTTTACCATTTACTTTACCTCCCGTGGATCAGTTGTTGCATCTGTTCATTTGCAATTCGTAAGGAAGTCAAATCCTCCACACACGTGACTCGCTCGTAGTAGAACAGAAACCACCGAACGTCACAGATTAGACTATGAGGTCCTGGCAGAAGGCACCTGGAAAGGGAACGCCTGCAAACCAGCTGCACTACCGTGAATCCAGGGATGGAACTGGAAGCTAGTGATCGTCTTAGCCAAAATATGTGCACTGCAAACCACTTGGCTGAAGCTATGAGGCCGAAATTTGTAAGTAAAGTTCACCTCTGACCACCCGGTGGTGTCTGCCTGAAGTGCTGTGCAGGAAGGAAAGGGACACCAAAGGAATGCTCCCCGCTGTGCACCCTTGATAACATGCCTCCCAACCAAGCTCACCATGTTTGCTCAGACGCCTCTGTCCGGACCTTCTCTTTCCAGCAGCTGTAGTGAAGGGAAAATTCTGCCGTCCTGAAAGTGCTTTTTGGGAAAGGAATCGTAAGCTATTTATCAAGAAACAAACCACTCTCAGAATCGTGGGTCTTCCTCCCTTTCCTGCCCTAGAGACTCAGACAGAGAAACTGCTGAATGTCCTCAGGCTAATGGAACTAAGTGTGAAGAGTAAACCGCTTAAGGCATGTCCACATAGCCGAGTACCTGCTGCGTCCCATTGTTGCGGATTCACCCAGAACTAAGGCCCTGGCCTGTGTGCTTGGCGCTTCCTCAACTGCTTGTAAATCACTCTTTCGCATTCCTCAAAATCTAGTACCATGTTACCCTGCCTTTTCTTCTTTGTCCAAAATGTCCCAGCAACCCGGTGTTGTCTCACTGTCTTTGGAATTCCCGTGGATGTGTCATGCTAGTGTGAATTACCCATGAACGTCTATTGAACTTGCATTTTCTCCTATCAGCCCACCTCTATCAATTTGGTTATTAGCCCAGCCTGAAGAACTTAAAAGGAGGAAGGAAAAGCATTAAACATTTTCAGCCCCCACAGTAGTTTATCCCAATCTATCTTTGCATATATTTAATGCATGGAAAGAGATTTACTTATATGTCCATGGATTCTTATTAAATTGTAAACAGCATATATTAATAATACCTACGTTTAATGAGTGTAGTGTCCTGGGTTTTTCGGTTTTTGTTTTTGTTTTTGTTTTTTTCTATTTCTGCAAATCTCTTTATTTGCCAGCTTAAGGAAGACAGAGGCATTCGTATGTCTGCTCCTTTCTACAAACTACTGGAAGATATTGTTTTGGTAGAAGGAAATGATGAAAAGATGGCCTCACTCAGACATAGAGTGCAAAAAGGGACCACACAGACTGCCTGTAGGGTCCCAAGGTCCTGAAAAGGCTGTTAGATGCCTCTTTCTCATGACACCAATGAGCAATCCTGCAAGGAATCAGCACCCTAATGTTATGAAAGCAGAATTTGGAAAATCTCTCCTGTCAGTCAGGTCATCAGGATCTGCCCCTTTCACATAGCTCTAAATCCTCTCTCACGTGGATGCTCAAAGTCCCTGCACACCTGGTATTTGAGTTTAGCCACTCTTGCCTTTTGAATTCTGACCCTCTCACTCCTTGGCGCTGATTACTTAATTGTTCTTACTCATTTATAATGTTGACCTGTAGCATGGCGCATCTTTGTGGATTCTCAGGGTATAAATACACCAATGGAATTGATGGACCAACAGGCAGTTCCATTACCTGAAGAAATGCAAACATGTTTTCCACCGTGACTTCCCCATTCTGCATTCCCACCCACAGGGCAAAATGGTTGCCTTTGTTTTCAAACCCTGCCAGCATTTGTGGCGATTAGATGTATCCAATGATGGCCATTTTCACCTTGTGAGGTTATATCTCATTGTGGTTTTCATTGGCGTCTCTCTCGTCTGTCTTCCTGGTGTTCCTAACCCCTTTCCTTCACCACCCAACCTTTGCCTCTAACACTTAGCCTGGCAGGCAGGCAGCAGGACCCAAACTGCTGCTCAGTCGCAGGAGTGCTCCACTGACAACGGATTGAGGACACTCTTTCATAGAGAAAAGATTTACACAAAGAAAGGAAACTTTCCTATCCTGTTATTTTTTAATTGCACTTACTGGGGGGTGACACAGGTGAGTGAAATTTGCAGGTTTGCAGTGTGGGAGTCTACACTTCATCCTTTGCATATTGTATTGTGTGATCACCACCCCATTCAAGTCTGCTTCTGGCAGCACCCGCTGTCCCCCTTCATGCCCTTCTATTGCACCGCCCCACCCCTTTTCCCTTGGTCTTCTCCATACTGTTATCTGGGAAGGTCTTTTCTTACTCCCTTCCGGTTTCCCACCTAGCCTGCACCCCATACCCCCTCTGACAGCTGGCTGCCAGCTCTCTAGGAGCCTCTCCCCATTTTCCTTGTTACTTCAGTTTGTTCATTAGATGCTCCTTATGACAGAGATCCTATGGTATTTATTTGTCGTCCTCTGACTGGCTTATTTCACGGAGCCTAAGGTTTTTCAGGTCCATCCACACTGTCACAAAGGGACAGATTTCCATGTACTATTTATTCCATTGTGTGCACATACCACAGTGCTTTTATCCACTCATCTACTCATGGGCACTTGGGCAGCCTGTACAAGTGTTCTATTGTCAATAAGCATGACCTGAGAATGGGAATATAGCCCAGACTGTGGAGGGTGGCAGACGGGTCAAAAAGGCGGGCAGTGTCGTGTGGGGGGGTGGAGAATTCTTGGAAGAAAAGACTTCGTTTTCTTTTGTGACATCTCCTCATCCACTTAATGTTTCTACAGTTAAATGTGGGCCTGAAAGAAGAGGCTGTGGCTTACCTTCCATGTCGGTCCAAGCAAAAACCCTGAAGACACAGGTACCTCAGTATGAACCAGATACCTAATGATCTTCCTATTCTTCATCCAGTGTTTGCCCCACCTTGGGCGTGCTAAAGGACGCCTGCTAATCCCACCACCCCCTTGTTCTTGCTTTCCCATCCTGAAGCAGGAAAGAAGTGTTTCAGTCAAATATTTATTACTACTAGCCTCTCTCAAAATACCCCGTCTCCCAACCTTGCCCTTCCCCCAAACACTGCTTCCCACCAGGCCTCCACACACCCTCATAGGCAGATGTGAGAAGGGAAAGGATTCCTCCCAGAAAGCAATCAAAGAAGAGCCCATTCAACAGCCAGGTGTTTTATTGAGGTGAGGGGTGATCATTTGCCCCTCCCTCACATAGCATACTTCTTGGTCCAAGCTCGCGCCATGGTATCATATGCCTTCCTGTCCTTTAGGTACATTCTCCCAATGGATGGAACAAAGGCATGGTTGGGGTTGGGGTCACATAGCAAGGAGCTGATGGACAGCAAGAGTTTGGATATGGTCATTATAGGAGACCACTGGGACCTGAGAATATCGACACAGATATATCCCTTTCGGTTGATATTGGGGTGGTAGATCGGGGTGGTGAAGGAAATCGCCGGAGGCCTGAAGGGGTAATTTCGAGGGAATTGTATGTTTAGGCAGAACACCCCTCCCTCATAGGGGCTGTCCGGGGGTCCCATGATGGTCCCCTTCCATTGGAACATGTTGTCATCCACTGGCCCTGCAGAGCACATGGGCGGGGGATCGATCGTGATGTTCGCCAGTTCCTTGTGCAGTCGCCTCAGCGCCGTGGATGTGTCCCAGACAGCGGGGATGGACTGGATATCCTGACAGGGACCAAGGGGGAACCACGGGTGAGGGGGACCATGGGTTAGGGCGGGCGTGGCTTCTGGGGAAGATGGTTGGAGGGTCAGCCACCCCCCAGGTCGGCGGGTAAGAAGTTGGAACCTGGCTGTGGCGTGTATGGTGGGGGCGGGGGGCAGGGAGAGTTGGGGACTCACTTGGAACAGCAGGACCTGAGAGGCTACTGCTCACCTGTGCGCCGCTGTTCCCTGGCTCCTCAATCCTAGGCTCCTGCACCTCCTCCTCCTGCACCTCTTGCTCCTCCACCCCTGGCTCTTCCATCTCCTTGTCCTCCACTGCTGTCTGCTGCTCAGAGCCTATAGCCCAAGGCTGCGCTGCCTGCGGGGATACTCCGCCTTCCTGCCACAGGACCAGCCGCTCCTGAAGGCCTGCCCCAACAGTTCCTGCTGGCCGGCCCCAAGGGACCCTGTGTTCCCATGGCAGGAGGGAATATGCACTGTGACGTCACAAGGGACAGCTGACCAATCAGCAACTCAGTGGGCGCGTGGCCAGGGGAGACAGATGGCCTCCATCACAGGGAGTATTAGTATAGCAACAATTTTATAGGAATAATAGTGTAGCAACATATTAGAGTTTTGTATGCAATAAAGAAATAAACAGAGAAACAAACAAGTAAATAGTGAACTTGTATGAAACAAATGGTTCTAATCCTCTGTAAAGACAAAGGAAGCATATCAAGAAAGGGAGCCCCTGGGATATTTTACCACAAAGGGAGGATTACACAGGAAAATGCACTACAGTCTTGGCTGTCTTTTCGCTCCTGGTCACCCTGCTGATCGGTGTTCTCCTGGGCACACCGCGTTTCCAAGTTGAAGTGCAGGACTTAACGCCAGCTCCTAGGAGATACTTCAGGAGTTTGTGGTCAGAATCAAGAGCTTGTTTCTCACACATGACAAATGCATAGGGGTGAGATTTCACGAGAAAACAACAAGTGTCAGAGTGTCCTGAAGGGCAACGTATTTTGGCCACTCTCCTCAAGATTCTCAGCATATTTACTCCCCATCTGTGCTGCTGACTGCAGTGTGAAATGCCAGGGGCAGGGAAGAGTAGCTTAGCTCCACCAGTAGATGTTCAAAATGACCAGAAGCTTCTATGCACACCATTAATCTCCTTAGATACCCCCTGTGGAGCCATGGCTGCTCTTCTGCAACACTGCGAGTTTCATTGAACTGTTTGGGACATCTCTTTCAACCCAATGTCATTGGCTGAATTTCTTGGAACCTATATAACGTGTGGAGAAATGGTGGAGGGCTCAAGGATTTTTACTCTTGGTCCCAGCACTCGCGGGAGAGTGAGATTTGGATGCATTTAATTCCTGTAGTGATCACCACTAATTTACTGATCAAGGTTGTGTGTTCTATGTTAGGTGTAAACATAAATACGATATGATCTCTGAGTCAAAGGCATTCGTGGTCTGATACAGGAAGAGGGAAATACATTGACATGTATTTACATCATTAACATCGCACGCTATATATACAGCAATAAAAACATATTTGTGGATCCCGGGCTACTGGAAAGACAAGGATGAAAGGTGACTCTTCAGAGGGACTTCTATCTGAGCTGAGTCAGGCATGAGCACTGTCAGTTCATGGGGGGCGGAGGGTAAGCAGGCTTTCAGATGGGAAAAGGGCGGGTAGGAATAATGGCAGATCATAACGGAGCCAGGGGAATAAGCAGATGTGAAAGGCCTGATGCGACAGAAAGCATGACCATTTCCAGGAAGGAAATGCATTTTGCAAAGGGTTAGGTGTTCAATTCCTAGTCAAGGCACATGGCTGGGTTGTGGGCTGTGTCCTCACTAGGGGGCGCCTGAGAGGCCACCATGCCTTGGTGTATCTCTCCCTCACTTCCTCTCTCTAAAGACGAGTAACTGAAATCCTTCAAAACAAATAGTGAGATAAATATCTTTTCATGTAATAATATTGAATTTAGTAGCGATAAAAGTGAATATAACCAATTATGCAACACCATAATCCCAGAGTTAACATTATGTGTTGTAAATTTTATTCAGAGAAAATGCTCCCTCTCCACTTTACCCCTTACCGCTGCGAGAACGTATTTCCCTGCTATGATGTTGACCTTGGCTATGTGACGTTCTCAATCAATGGCAAGAGGAGGACGTGATGTGTAAACGTCCAAGAAACGCTAATTACGGTCACTCCTCATTAACTTGGGACAGCTGCCTACACAAGAAATGTTCTATTGAATGGATACACATTCATTCTTGCCTTCCCTCAGAGGAAACACCTCATTCAATCCAAAGTTCTACCTTCCACCAAAATTCAAGCCAAGACAAGATGAGGAGACTCGACAAAAATCATACTTAAACTGAAGACTCAGAAGTGAGAGATATGTGTTTGCTTTAATCCATGAGATTTATGCTTTGCTTCTTCTTGAGACGAAACCTAACTAAAGTGTTTTGTTTACAAAACATGCTGCATGGCTCCATTTTCAATACCTTTTGTGGGAGTAATAAGCAAACTGATGCAGACAATTAATGCTTCAGTAGGTGGCATAGTTTTCCTTTTTGGCCGACAATAAGGGGAAGCAACTACAAAGCTGCTGTTGACACTTCTCACGTGGCTTAACTGTACTGGTTGTGGTCCCTTGGCTTCCCTACAGGTCTCAAGATGGCTGTTCTAACCCACATACAGCATCAGCATTCCATGCTGTCGAATGGGAGTCAAGAAAGTGGTGGCACCTTGGCTTTCCTTTTTAACGGATAAAGAAACAGTTTTTCCAAAGGTGACCCTGGCAGACTGCGTTCTGTGCCCTGAGTTGCAGACCGGGATCACATGGCCCCTCACATCTATAATGCAGACCATGAAAGGGAGAAACACTTGGCCCTGATTGGGATAGATAAAATGCAACTCGGTGCTGAAGACTTTTAAAGTGCTTTCCCCACGAAAAACATGCCTTCTGACAGCAATAAAGAAGGGAAGTGGTGATGGTGAATATTGAAGGGGCAAGTAACAATGATTTCCCTTGTTAGAATTAGTTCTTATATCCTTTCATTCTTCCTCTCCCAATCTACTGTCAAGCCAGAGTAGGGAAATGTGTGTGCATAACACAATATATGTAAAACATATGTTTCACAGACTTAAAAAATGTCCTTGATGAAGAATACGACCTTAACAGATGTTATGCCGTTAATTGAAACTGGGTAAGCACTGAAATTATTTGAAGGAAAGAAAGCATGATGTCAAGGTGAAGTCATGTTCACTCCAAGTTCATATTTAGAAGGCAGTCATGCTAAGGCACGGCGAAAGAGAATACAACTTGGTTGGTGTGGCAGATTTAGTGATGCAGAATGTAGCACGAGATCGCATTAAAATGCAGCACAGGTACAGAGCCTGAGAGAGTTTAGGAGCCTTGCGATGTGTGGCGCACATTCTACTGCGAGATCCGTTGCTGAATATGACAAGGAAACCTTCAGATGTCCCAGGAAGGTTAAGACACCAGTGAACAAACCGTGTCAGGGGAAAGCATTTAGTGTCTGTGAGGTAAGAATCTGTCTGTGTCGCTTTCACACTTGGAAAAATGATGTGAACCATGGCCTTCGCATGCTACGTTAAATCCAGAATAGTATCACGCATCTAGCTTCTGCATACTAGCTTAACTTTTTCCTTTGCGTGACAGTATTTTGCTCTGTAAGGGTAAGCGCGTCACCTTGTCTCCACCCTGCAGTCCTTTCTTGGTTTAGTTCAAATGCCCTTCCATAAAACTAGTCTGTAGATATTTTTCTTCCTTTCTGGAACTGCTGGTTTCCTCTGTACTTGGGATGTAATGAAGGATGTTTACAACTATCTTCTGACTTTTAACAACTCCCCCCTTCTTGTATTTTTTTAGACACACTCACGTCATTATTTAAAATGGAAGACATAGCTTCGACTACCTTTGGTGGTTCTTTCCTGCTAGATGAATTGGACATATTTAAAATTCCGTCAGTTTGGCCTTAATTACTTCTGCTTCATGAAATTGTAAAAGGGCATGCGGTTACCTCTAAAAACCGGAGAAAATGAAGAGTACTCTAAGCAGAGAAGACCCAATTCAAAGTGCATTTTGCAACAATAACAGTCCCAAGCATGTTCTCTGTAATGACAATAGATGTATTGATTATCGGAAACTTGAAAATATGGACTTTGGTAAATATCAGAAAGGATAAAAACTGTCTCTCATACCGCAAAGTGAGTAAAAAAATAATGACAAGTGGTAAAGCTGCTCTCCGCTCTAAGGTCAAGCTGTAACATATCCATAAGGAATCATGAAACATAGGTGTCAACCCCATAGAACCAACTTCTAGGATTAATAAATCATTGGACAAAATAAATTGTACACTCTAGGGAAGAAAAAATTAATTCACTCCTTCCATTAACGATGAGAAGCAAATATATGTAGACACAGTAGGCTTCCTGTATGGTGAAGTAGTCTTGACATTAACCTACATTTTTCATGGGACCCTTTGAAACCAAATGAAGTAGGGTATTTTTCCAGGTGTAGGTGGTTTTGTGTAGAGAAACTTCACGTACTTAATGGAAATGGGAGAATCAGGGACTCCAAAAGTAAAGTGTGAAATATTTTTGATGAATTAAACAACAGCCCATAAATATTAAAGACCAATATTTTTAAAATCATTACTCTAGATTTTTTCCATTCAGTAAGAAAGACCGTCATTAACCCTGCTCACAGTTTTCACATCTTTCCATAAACATTGGTGGAAAATGGCATTGTTCTTCCTTTTGACATTTCCTGATCCTATCGTATGCGTTACTACGGGGAAAAAAGAATTCAGAGAAGGCCAGGGAAATATCCCTAGATAGCAGTTCATACTCCAGAAAAAATGAACAGTAGAGCGCTTTTTTTCAGGGAAGAAATACAGCGTATGCACAATACTCATTCATGACAGAGGGGAAAAATATATGTCAAAAAACATGCAAAGTTATCACGTCAAGACAGTCACATGAAAAAGACAAAATTTATATAGAACCGTTGTATTTCTATACAATTTATAAGTATTGGTGCCAGCTACTTATAATGTGATATATAACACATACTGGGTTGGTACTCTCTGGGAAGCCCTAGTCAAAGATCATTTGAATATTCTTCAAGTATATAAATACATAAGACCTAATGACTTGCTTCCTAGAGTGCTTCAAATGTGGGAGGTCGTTGAAGGGTAAGCACTTCCTTGTTACATCAACTTGTAGATACATGGAGAGACTCTTGAATATTCATAGAAGGAATGTGTAAAGGGCCAAAGCCTAGGAAATATACATTTCAACTTTATAATCTACAGAAGAATAACATTTCACTTTCCAAGCCTTGAGAAAACGCTGACTATACTAGCAACGCTTCTTACAATCCAGGGTCCTGTTTCAGTAAGTGAAACACTTTCCAAACCACAGTAATAGGCTGGGGGTACTAAGGAGAAGTTCGAGAAGTCTGTCTTATACTACGAGGTTTAATTCAGAGAAAAGATCTTAGGATGAACAAAATGGTAAGTGTGGTCTAAAGCATAAACCTGATTCAGAACCAATGAATTCATCAGGTAAGAATCAGCAATTAATTTTCATTGAAATGCAAACCCCAAACCAAAGGAATACACAAGCATACATGAGCGTACATACTCACACATCTTAAATAGTTTGCAAAGGAAGCCAAACTGCAAGGACTCTATGGACATACAAAGCAGTTAGATGTAACTGAGACAATCGTGCTCATAGTAACAGAGCACACACCAATCAATTAACTTCCAAGACCTGTTATCTGTGAAAGTAGGTTGTTAGACGACATAGTTCCCAAGGCTCCTCATAGGGATGATGTGGTGGGAGTCTTTTAGAGACAACCATGCAATGCTATGGACGGAAGTGGACACCATCATGCTAAGTGAAATGTGCCAGGCTGTGACGGAGAAATACCAAATGATCTCACCTTTAAGTACAACATCATCAACTGAGGAAAAAAGGAAACAAAATATGAACAGGGACATGCACATTAACAAGTTAAATGTTAGGCTTCAGGTACAGATAAGAACAGAGGATTTTTTCTAATATTCATATAGGAAAACATTATTCAATGCAAAGACTTTTCATTTCTCTTTGACCATACTACCTCCCACAAAACCACCTCTAACTCCGGTGAGTCCCCACTGCCTCCCTCCAGACCCATCCCCATGTTCGATCCTCCATCTTCCCATCACTTTTGGCTCTGTCCACATCTCCGTATACATGTTCCTGATACCCCTGCCCCCTTCCCCACCCTCATTATCTCCCCGCAACTCCCTCTTGCTTCTGGCTGTTGGGTTTTATTGCAGGGTCTCTCTGAAAAAAAAAAAATTCACTTACAATTTTCTGCATGTCTCCCCATCCCTCAACCCTACCCCAGTGTCTCTCATACAAAATTCTTTAATCAAGGACAGATGGGTCACGTAGAGACCATCGCTGACATGTTCCTACTACTTTGGAACTGCAGTTTTAGCAGTAGAATGGCAAGGGAAGAGATGAAGGATAAAGACACTTTGGGGAAGATGGATCAAAATCTTGTAATACGTGTAAAGATGGCAGTGGGAGAAAAGGCAGATGGACTTCGAATTTATGATCCTTGAACTTGGGACAATAATAATTGCGCTGATTCAATTGCGTGACACGGGATTGCCACTAGTTTTTTAAATAGAAGACGACTCTGCTTCTTATTGTCCAATGACTTTAAGAAACATCCAATGAACACGTTATAGTATGCAATAGAAGACCGCAGGAGGCGTTAAACATCGGAGCTACACTGGGCTGCACATTTTCTGAGGCCTGAGACCCTGCCTAATTTACCTTTGTCGTCTTTCTCCAAGGCATTTTAGCAGCAATCTCCACCGCATAATACAATCCCAATAATCCTAGTCTGCATGGATGAGTAATAGAAAACCCCTTGCACGAATAAAGGAACAATAACGATAAATACTCGAAAGAAAGTATAGAGAAAAGTGAATTTGTTGAGGCGGTCCTCAGCTCCCCCGATCCTGCTTTTGATTCCTTCTACTGTGTTCTTCGTTTATAAAATTAAACCACAATGAGGTTCCATCTCACAACAGCCGGAGTGGCCAACATAAACAAAGCAAGACACGGATGTCGGAGAGGATGAGGAGAAAAGGGACAACCAGGACATTGTTGGTGCGAATGCAGACTGGTGCGGCCACTGTGGAGAACTGTATGGAATTTCCTCTGCAAACTAAAAATGGAAAAGCCGTTTGACCCAGAAATTCCACTGCTGGGATTGTACCCTTAGAACACTGAAACACCAATGCCAGAGAACCTGTGCACCCCAATGTCCATAGCACCACGACTTACAATAGCCCAGTGCTGGAGGCTACCTAGGTGCCCATCAGCTAATGAGTGGATCCAAAAACTATGGTACATTTACACAATGGAAATCTGCACCGAAGAGAGAAAGAAGGAGCTGATACACTTTGCAATGATATGGATGGAACTGGACAGCATTAGGTTAAGTGAAATGCGCCAGGCTGTGAGGGAGAAATATCAAATGATCTCACCTTTAAGGACAACATAATGAACTGAGGAAAAAGGGAAACAAAATAGAAACAGACACATACGACTTTAAGAACAATGGTACAATAGTCAGAGGGGAAGAGGGAGGGGATAGAGGGGAGAGTGGTCTATAGGATCTACTACTCTAAAATGCACAAGGAGAAAATCAAAGGGGAGTTTTGAGGTGTCTGGGGGAGGTGGGACTGGCTAGGGTGAGGTGCAGGGATGGGGAGGAAATGCAGTCAATTATAACTGAATAAACATAAAATTAAATCAATATCTATTAAAAATTAAACCTAGTAGAAGGGTTTTTTGAAAATCGTGTTTTATGGCTAAAAAATAAAAATTAAGTTTTGAAGTTAAAACAAAAGAAATCCTGACTTTGATGAGAGCCTAGAGTTAGGAATAGAAAGAGTGGAAACCAGTGAGGAAGACAGAACACAGTCATAGAAGAAAAATAACCAGGGGTATTGTGTCATCGCTGCCTTTGTTTTCCTGTATCAATAATGTCATTCCCATTCCTCTTCCTATACCACCCTTACCTCCTCCGGTCTATTTTGCTCCTATCATTAATGTTTCTTATTCCCTGTACCTTTTCCCCCGTTGTCGGTCCACCCCCTCCCGCTAATAACCCTCCATATTACCTCCATTTCTGCCATTCAGTTCCTGTTGGAATTGTCTGCGTAGTGTGTTTTTATTTTTGCTTTTAAGGTTAGGTTGTTGATAGATGTGACTTTGCTGCCATTTTATTCGCATTTTTTTTTTTTACCTTCTTTTTCCTTAGGCAACTTTCTGTATCTTTTCATATAATAAGGGCTTGGAGATGATGAACTCCTTTAAATTGAACTTGTCTGGGCAGCACTTTATCTGCCTGAGCGTTCGAAAAGACAGCTTTGCTGGATAGAACAATCTTGGATGGAGTTCCTTGCATTTCATCACTTGGGATACTTCTTCCCAGCCCTTTCTTGCCTCCAATGTTTCTGTTGAGAAATCAGCTGACAATCTTTTGGGAATTCCTTTGTAGGTAACTGTCTCCTTATCTCTTGCAGCTTCTCAGATTCTCTCCTTATCTTTAATCTCGGGCAATGTAATTGTGCTGTGCCTTGGTTGTTCCTCTTTGGGTCCAACTGCCTTGGGACTCTCTGGGCTTCCTGGACTTCCTGGAAGGCTGTTTCTTGTGCCAGATAGGGGAAGTTGTCCTTCATTCACTTTTCAAAGAATGTCTCCATTTCTTGTTCTTCCTCTTGTCCTCCTGCCACCACTATGATTTGGATGTTGGACCACTTAGAATTACCCTGGAGGTTCCTAAGACTCTCCTCAATGATTTGAATCGTTGTTTCTTCATTCTGTTCTGGTTGAATGTGTTTTTCTTCCTTCTGCTCCAAACTGTTCGTCTCAGTCCCGCTTTCCTTCCCGTCCGTGTTGGTTCCCTGAACATGTTCCTCTATTTCACTTTTCCTAGGCTGCACTTGTTCCTCTATGTTGTGACCATACTCAGCCAATTGCTGAGCATCACAACGACCAGCATTTGGAACTGTGCCTCTGATGGGTTGGCTAACCCTTAGTCACTTAGCTGCATTTTTGTCGGAGCTTTGATCTCTTCTTTCATTTGGGCCATGTGTTTTTGGTTGTTTGTTTCAGAGTGCCTCTTATGTGGTAATGGGCAGAGCCTTAGGGTTTCATTAGGGCAGCCGACCTGGCCGTGCTGTGAGCCGTATTTTGGGGAGGGGTGTGACAGGGAACGATGCTGCTTGCCTAGCTCTCTGCTGGCTTTCAGTCACTTCCCCTACTACCCACAATCAAAACAGTCCCATGTGAAGCTGATTCTCAGGGGAGTGGTTTTGTATACGTTCTCGGACTCTGTGTGTCTCTCCAAGGAACTCTGCTGTGAGGCTGAGAGTGTTCTGTGCTGCTGCAAACCCCTCAGGTGTTTCCAAGCAGAGGTTTGAGGTTTTATTTAGCTGCCCTGGAGTCCTGGCTTGCGTCGTCCATTTCGCTCCACCGTTGTTCATCTCCATTGATCTGCTAGCAAATATGCTACCCCTCGCTCTGGAGCTGCTGCCTTGCCTGGTCCACCAGCCACCTGTCTGCCAGGGCCGCCTCTCCCGTCCCAGTTCTCCAGCCACCTTCCTGCTGCGAGTCCTCTCCACCCCTACTTGCCGCTTCTACCCCTCCTACTGGTCTGTGTGAATGTTTAGTCTGTAACTCCTTGGTTGTTGGACTCTCATCCAGTTCCATTTTCTGCCAGTTTCTGGCTGGTTTTTGTTTTTAAATTCATTGCTCTCCTTGTTTTGGCTGTGTGAGGAGGGAAAGGGCATCTACGTATGCCTGTGTCTTCGCCAGAGGTGACTCTAGTGTCTTTCCAATGGTACTGCAATTTGTTGAGGGAGGAAATATTTATTACTATTTCCATAAAGCCTAGAATTATTGGGTGGATAGTTACTGTTTCCAAATAACATTTTCTCACTGAGACTTCAAAACCATTTCTTGGACGAAGTATAATTTATTTTATTTTGCCAATCAGAAACTTGAGGCTCAAAGAGATACAAAATTATTCAAAGCTGCATCACGAGACTGTGATGAAGGCAGTCCCGGGTGCCTCCAAAGCCCTACTTTTCTTCACCATAGCGTAGAGGTAAGGGATATTTAGCCCTCCCAGGTGTGGCTACATCGGTTTTGTGTCACCCTACACAGTCAGAAGGTGCTGGTTTGATTGCCATAGGGCACGTGCCCTGGATGCAGGTTCGGTCCCCACGTGGGCTGTGAATGAGAGGCAATGATTGATGCTTCACTCTCAGATTGATGTTTCTGTCTCTAACAAACCCCAAACGGTTAAAAAAATGTGATGTGTAATATTGTTAATATGACTGGAGGGAGTAATAAAGGAGAAGTTTATTATTCTATTGAATCTTCCTTAGGTTTCTGTGTGTTAAGTCACCCTAGCTAAGTGGTTTCGTAATATGGAAGACAGGAGCCTTCATTCGGTTCCCTGTACTATCCCATTTTAAGACATTCCCTGCCTAGTCTCCGGTCTGCTCTAAGACGGAAGTGACAATGAGAGTAGCCTCCAGAGACTGTTTCCAAGAAGGAAAACAATGGTTGAAGACAAGAATGGTCATACCAGGTGCAAGCACAGTGATGAGAAGAGCAGAATTGGAGGCTTACTTCCTAATCCTGAAAAGATGTCAAGAATGTAAAGGGTAGCCTGTCCTTTTCTGACAAAATCAAGAACAGAGATGACATTCAATTATCATACCCAAAACAAGGGCTCAGGCGTTTAACAAGTGTTTTATTTTTACAAAATCCTTCGATTGAGGCCTTATCTCCATGTTCCCACATGAAATATGCCTATTGAAGAGGTACTGTGATGCTGTGTACATCAAGTGAACAACAGGTTCGTCTTCATAGCTCTTCAGGACGAAAGACCCAGTCATTCACTTGCTGCTGTCGTACTAGCCAGACTATTTCTTGTCAAGCACTTGTCTGTGGAAAGGGAAAATGTACATTTTCTAGCAATGACGTTTCCTCGGAGTAAATCTAACATGGACTGACTCAGCACAGCTCGGGATGACACACGTAACATTTACCACTGCCATACTGGAATCAATATTGCGACGATAATGTCTTGGATATCCACGCAATTGGTGAAATATAGAATCAGACCTAATAGGTATTTGCCTTTCGCTGAATCCCAGGACGGAACAAAATGTCACGTCTGTCTCTTTTGTCACGTGTGAGAAAGGAAAACTGCATACAAATATATTTCTTTTCCTATCCCCAGATATTTCTCCTCATGGTAAGTTTATATTTCACCGAATGTCTTTCAGTTTGAAAGTTAAAAGAAAGTCAGTTCTCAGTTTGCAAGTGATATTCAAGCATTCTCTATTATTTCATATATAATAACGAATGGAAACATTAAATATGGCTGCAGAGGAACAAACTTTTTTCCAGTGTTGTTTCCTCATTTCCTCTTGTTCCCTCCCTTGAAAAACACACATTTCCATTCGATGAGAAATATTTCCAGTCAGGAGGTGAGTGTAAAAAATGTTTTTCTCCATGTTTTCTATGCACATGATACATACAATTCTTTTTCAAAATAATGTTAATTTCTTTCTGAAAGAATGCATGTGTAGACGTATAGAAAGAATTATGTACGTGTGTATATATCATTCCCTCAGTTCTCTCATAGAAAGCATGTGCTTAGATTCCAAAGGGGGTTACCTGGTAGATACGATTTGAATTATACTCTCAATCAATGGATAAGACTCCAAGGACCTGATCTATCCTTTCTTTTGCAATATTATTACAATTCATGAAACCATCAAGTACACTGAAATTTTGATAAATGGAGTGTTAACGCTGTTTCTCCCCTTGGAGTCACAGCATAGTTCCCAGCAGTCATAGTTGCTTCTCACAATTGCCTCTCTCATCGCCATGGATGATGTGTATTTACATCGGAATCTCATTCACTCAGAGCAGAAGTGCTACACTTTCTTCCAAGGTACTTTGATTCCATTACCTGGCCTCCACAAGGAACTCAGTGAACTGACCCATTTTGCCAGTGACTGTGGCCCAGTTACCTGAATAAGCCAAATTCTCAGTGGAGATCCAGGAACTGTGCGGACAATGTCCCGGAAATACCTTCTCGGAATATATCAGAGCATGGCACAGGAACCGGAGCCAGGACACAATGTGTTCTTCCTGTGGGTAGAGTTCTGTGGTGGGTTTAGTGAGGAGGGAAGGGAACACTGCCAATTATTGGCCAAGTTGTTTTGAAGGGACTAGTTTTTAATGTACATTTTGGGGGTTGTTTCTGCTAATACAGTTGTTCACACCTCTTCCCCCTTTGCTCTCCTGCACCCAGCTGCCGCTCCTCTTCCCTCTGGCCACCCCCCCATTGTGATCCGTGTCCAAGGATCCTGAACAGCTATCCTTCCAGTAATCCCTTCACCTTCTTCTTCCATTCACCCAGCCGCTTCCCTTGCGACAACCCTCGTTCTGTTTCGTGTATCATCCCTGTTTCTACATTTTTGTTAGGTTATAGAACTCATTGGATTCCACACGTGCCTATTTTGCAGTCTTTAGTGTCCATTTCAAATGGTAGATATCCTTTCAAAATGCATGGATTACTTAAGATCATTTGGAAAATATAATTAGACACATTACCCTTCAACATATAATTCATGTAGTCAGACTCTTTGACTCTTCATTGAGCCTTTAATTCCACTCAGGAGATTGGTTACCCTTTGCTGTCAGCATTAATCCTATAAAATTCGCAAAAAAAAAAAAAAAAAAAAAAAAAAAAAAAAAAGAAAAGAAAAAACGGTGCGGGCGAGGTGCGCTAAATAGTATTTCTCTCTCAACACCTGCCTTATTTCACTTAGCATAATGCCCACAACTTTCACCCATGCCATTGCACAGGGTATTAGCTCCTCCTTTCTCTCCGCTGCGTAAAATTCCATTGTCTAAAAGTACCATACTTTTTGGATCCTCTCATTAACTGATGGGCACTTAAGTTACTTCCAGTACTTGGTTATTGTAAATTGTGTTGCTATGAACATTGGGGTGCAGAGGATCTCACGTTGAACTGGAACATAATCAAGAAAAGAAAAAGCAAACAAAATATAACCAGAGATATTGAAATTAAGAACATTGTAACAGTAGCCACAGGGCATTGGGACGCCATAGGGGGGACAGTGCTCTATAGGAGCTACTATATAGGACACAAGGATAAATTTAAAGGGGAGGTTAGAGGGGAGTAGTGAGGTGGGACTTGCCCGGGGTGGGGGAGCGAACAGGAGATAATCCAGACAATTGTAACTGAATAAAATAAATTAATTAATTTTTAAAATGAGGGTTTAAATCAGTTGGTTTTTCCACATAAACTTTTCTGCACATCCCAGGTCTCTACTCCCAGCTCTCAGACACAAATGCACATGTGAGACTCAGTTCTATTTCTACATCTGCCTTGTCAAAGTAACACGTGTTTTTACCATTTACTTTACCTCCCGTGGATCAGTTGTTGCATCTGTTCATTTGCAATTCGTAAGGAAGTCAAATCCTCCACACACGTGACTCGCTCGTAGTAGAACAGAAACCACCGAACATCACAGATTAGACTATGAGGTCCTGGCAGAAGGCACCTGGAAAGGGAACGCCTGCAAACCAGCTGCACTACCGTGAATCCAGGGATGGAACTGGAAGCTAGTGATCGTCTTAGCCAAAATATGTGCACTGCAAACCACTTGGCTGAAGCTATGAGGCCGAAATTTGTAAGTAAAGTTCACCTCTGACCACCCGGTGGTGTCTGCCTGAAGTGCTGTGCAGGAAGGAAAGGGACACCAAAGGAATGCTCCCCGCTGTGCACCCTTGATAACATGCCGCCCAACCAAGCTCACCATGTTTGCTCAGACGCCTCTGTCCGGACCTTCTCTTTCCAGCAGCTGTAGTGAAGGGAAAATTCTGCCGTCCTGAAAGTGCTTTTTGGGAAAGGAATCGTAAGCTATTTATCAAGAAACAAACCACTCTCGGAACCGTGGGTCTTCCTCCCTTTCCTGCCCTAGAGACTCAGACAGAGAAACTGCTGAATGTCCTCAGGCTAATGGAACTAAGTGTGAAGAGTAGACCGCTTAAGGCATGTCCACATAGCCGAGTACCTGCTGCGTCCCATTGTTGCGGATTCACCCAGAACTAAGGCCCTGGCCTGTGTGCTTGGCGCTTCCTCAACTGCTTGTAAATCACTCTTTCGCATTCCTCAAAATCTAGTACCATGTTACCCTGCCTTTTCTTCTTTGTCCAAAATGTCCCAGCAACCCGGTGTTGTCTCACTGTCTTTGGAATTCCCGTGGATGTGTCATGCTAGTGTGAATTACCCATGAACGTCTATTGAACTTGCATTTTCTCCTATCAGCCCACCTCTATCAATTTGGTTATTAGCCCAGCCTGAAGAACTTAAAAGGAGGAAGGAAAAGCATTAAACATTTTCAGCCCCCACAGTAGTTTATCCCAATCTATCTTTGCATATATTTAATGCATGGAAAGAGATTTACTTATATGTCCATGGATTCTTATTAAATTGTAAACAGCATATATTAATAATACCTACGTTTAATGAGTGTAGTATCCTGGGTTTTTCGGTTTTTGTTTTTGTTTTTGTTTTTTTCTATTTCTGCAAATCTCTTTATTTGCCAGCTTAAGGAAGACAGAGGCATTCGTATGTCTGCTCCTTTCTACAAACTACTGGAAGATATTGTTTTGGTAGAAGGAAATGATGAAAAGATGGCCTCACTCAGACATAGAGTGCAAAAAGGGACCACACAGACTGCCTGTAGGGTCCCAAGGTCCTGAAAAGGCTGTTAGATGCCTCTTTCTCATGACACCAATGAGCAATCCTGCAAGGAATCAGCACCCTAATGTTATGAAAGCAGAATTTGGAAAATCTCTCCTGTCAGTCAGGTCATCAGGATCTGCCCCTTTCACATAGCTCTAAATCCTCTCTCACGTGGATGCTCAAAGTCCCTGCACACCTGGTATTTGAGTTTAGCCACTCTTGCCTTTTGAATTCTGACCCTCTCACTCCTTGGCGCTGATTACTTAATTGTTCTTACTCATTTATAATGTTGACCTGTAGCATGGCGCATCTTTGTGGATTCTCAGGGTATAAATACACCAATGGAATTGATGGACCAACAGGCAGTTCCATTACCTGAAGAAATGCAAACATGTTTTCCACCGTGACTTCCCCATTCTGCATTCCCACCCACAGGGCAAAATGGTTGCCTTTGTTTTCAAACCCTGCCAGCATTTGTGGCGATTAGATGTATCCAATGATGGCCATTTTCACCTTGTGAGGTTATATCTCATTGTGGTTTTCATTGGCGTCTCTCTCGTCTGTCTTCCTGGTGTTCCTAACCCCTTTCCTTCACCACCCAACCTTTGCCTCTAACACTTAGCCTGGCAGGCAGGCAGCAGGACCCAAACTGCTGCTCAGTCGCAGGAGTGCTCCACTGACAACGGATTGAGGACACTCTTTCATAGAGAAAAGATTTACACAAAGAAAGGAAACTTTCCTATCCTGTTATTTTTTAATTGCACTTACTGGGGGGTGACACAGGTGAGTGAAATTTGCAGGTTTGCAGCGTGGGAGTCTACACTTCATCCTTTGCATATTGTATTGTGTGATCACCACCCCATTCAAGTCTGCTTCTGGCAGCACCCGCTGTCCCCCTTCATGCCCTTCTATTGCACCGCCCCACCCCTTTTCCCTTGGTCTTCTCCATACTGTTATCTGGGAAGGTCTTTTCTTACTCCCTTCCGGTTTCCCACCTAGCCTGCACCCCATACCCCCTCTGACAGCTGGCTGCCAGCTCTCTAGGAGCCTCTCCCCATTTTCCTTGTTACTTCAGTTTGTTCATTAGATGCTCCTTATGACAGAGATCCTATGGTATTTATTTGTCGTCCTCTGACTGGCTTATTTCACGGAGCCTAAGGTTTTTCAGGTCCATCCACACTGTCACAAAGGGACAGATTTCCATGTACTATTTATTCCATTGTGTGCACATACCACAGTGCTTTTATCCACTCATCTACTCATGGGCACTTGGGCAGCCTGTACAAGTGTTCTATTGTCAATAAGCATGACCTGAGAATGGGAATATAGCCCAGACTGTGGAGGGTGGCAGACGGGTCAAAAAGGCGGGCAGTGTCGTGTGGGGGGGTGGAGAATTCTTGGAAGAAAAGACTTCGTTTTCTTTTGTGACATCTCCTCATCCACTTAATGTTTCTACAGTTAAATGTGGGCCTGAAAGAAGAGGCTGTGGCTTACCTTCCATGTCGGTCCAAGCAAAAACCCTGAAGACACAGGTACCTCAGTATGAACCAGATACCTAATGATCTTCCTATTCTTCATCCAGTGTTTGCCCCACCTTGGGCGTGCTAAAGGACGCCTGCTAATCCCACCACCCCCTTGTTCTTGCTTTCCCATCCTGAAGCAGGAAAGAAGTGTTTCAGTCAAATATTTATTACTACTAGCCTCTCTCAAAATACCCCGTCTCCCAACCTTGCCCTTCCCCCAAACACTGCTTCCCACCAGGCCTCCACACACCCTCATAGGCAGATGTGAGAAGGGAAAGGATTCCTCCCAGAAAGCAATCAAAGAAGAGCCCATTCAACAGCCAGGTGTTTTATTGAGGTGAGGGGTGATCATTTGCCCCTCCCTCACATAGCATACTTCTTGGTCCAAGCTCGCGCCATGGTATCATATGCCTTCCTGTCCTTTAGGTACATTCTCCCAATGGATGGAACAAAGGCATGGTTGGGGTTGGGGTCACATAGCAAGGAGCTGATGGACAGCAAGAGTTTGGATATGGTCATTATAGGAGACCACTGGGACCTGAGAATATCGACACAGATATATCCCTTTCGGTTGATATTGGGGTGGTAGATCGGGGTGGTGAAGGAAATCGCCGGAGGCCTGAAGGGGTAATTTCGAGGGAATTGTATGTTTAGGCAGAACACCCCTCCCTCATAGGGGCTGTCCGGGGGTCCCATGATGGTCCCCTTCCATTGGAACATGTTGTCATCCACTGGCCCTGCAGAGCACATGGGCGGGGGATCGATCGTGATGTTCGCCAGTTCCTTGTGCAGTCGCCTCAGCGCCGTGGACGTGTCCCAGACAGCGGGGATGGACTGGATATCCTGACAGGGACCAAGGGGGAACCACGGGTGAGGGGGACCATGGGTTAGGGCGGGCGTGGCTTCTGGGGAAGATGGTTGGAGGGTCAGCCACCCCCCAGGTCGGCGGGTAAGAAGTTGGAACCTGGCTGTGGCGTGTATGGTGGGGGCGGGGGGCAGGGAGAGTTGGGGACTCACTTGGAACAGCAGGACCTGAGAGGCTACTGCTCACCTGTGCGCCGCTGTTCCCTGGCTCCTCAATCCTAGGCTCCTGCACCTCCTCCTCCTGCACCTCTTGCTCCTCCACCCCTGGCTCTTCCATCTCCTTGTCCTCCACTGCTGTCTGCTGCTCAGAGCCTATAGCCCAAGGCTGCGCTGCCTGCGGGGATACTCCGCCTTCCTGCCACAGGACCAGCCGCTCCTGAAGGCCTGCCCCAACAGTTCCTGCTGGCCGGCCCCAAGGGACCCTGTGTTCCCATGGCAGGAGGGAATATGCACTGTGACGTCACAAGGGACAGCTGACCAATCAGCAACTCAGTGGGCGCGTGGCCAGGGGAGACAGATGGCCTCCATCACAGGGAGTATTAGTATAGCAACAATTTTATAGGAATAATAGTGTAGCAACATATTAGAGTTTTGTATGCAATAAAGAAATAAACAGAGAAACAAACAAGTAAATAGTGAACTTGTATGAAACAAATGGTTCTAATCCTCTGTAAAGACAAAGGAAGCATATCAAGAAAGGGAGCCCCTGGGATATTTTACCACAAAGGGAGGATTACACAGGAAAATGCACTACAGTCTTGGCTGTCTTTTCGCTCCTGGTCACCCTGCTGATCGGTGTTCTCCTGGGCACACCGCGTTTCCAAGTTGAAGTGCAGGACTTAACGCCAGCTCCTAGGAGATACTTCAGGAGTTTGTGGTCAGAATCAAGAGCTTGTTTCTCACACATGACAAATGCATAGGGGTGAGATTTCACGAGAAAACAACAAGTGTCAGAGTGTCCTGAAGGGCAACGTATTTTGGCCACTCTCCTCAAGATTCTCAGCATATCTACTCCCCATCTGTGCTGCTGACTGCAGTGTGAAATGCCAGGGGCAGGGAAGAGTAGCTTAGCTCCACCAGTAGATGTTCAAAATGACCAGAAGCTTCTATGCACACCATTAATCTCCTTAGATACCCCCTGTGGAGCCATGGCTGCTCTTCTGCAACACTGCGAGTTTCATCGAACTGTTTGGGACATCTCTTTCAACCCAATGTCATTGGCTGAATTTCTTGGAACCTATATAACGTGTGGAGAAATGGTGGAGGGCTCAAGGATTTTTACTCTTGGTCCCAGCACTCGCGGGAGAGTGAGATTTGGATGCATTTAATTCCTGTAGTGATCACCACTAATTTACTGATCAAGGTTGTGTGTTCTATGTTAGGTGTAAACATAAATACGATATGATCTCTGAGTCAAAGGCATTCGTGGTCTGATACAGGAAGAGGGAAATACATTGACATGTATTTACATCATTAACATCGCACGCTATATATACAGCAATAAAAACATATTTGTGGATCCCGGGCTACTGGAAAGACAAGGATGAAAGGTGACTCTTCAGAGGGACTTCTATCTGAGCTGAGTCAGGCATGAGCACTGTCAGTTCATGGGGGGCGGAGGGTAAGCAGGCTTTCAGATGGGAAAAGGGCGGGTAGGAATAATGGCAGATCATAACGGAGCCAGGGGAATAAGCAGATGTGAAAGGCCTGATGCGACAGAAAGCATGACCATTTCCAGGAAGGAAATGCATTTTGCAAAGGGTTAGGTGTTCAATTCCTAGTCAAGGCACATGGCTGGGTTGTGGGCTGTGTCCTCACTAGGGGGCGCCTGAGAGGCCACCATGCCTTGGTGTTTCTCTCCCTCACTTCCTCTCTCTAAAGACGAGTAACTGAAATCCTTCAAAACAAATAGTGAGATAAATATCTTTTCATGTAATAATATTGAATTTAGTAGCGATAAAAGTGAATATAACCAATTATGCAACACCATAATCCCAGAGTTAACATTATGTGTTGTAAATTTTATTCAGAGAAAATGCTCCCTCTCCACTTTACCCCTTACCGCTGCGAGAACGTATTTCCCTGCTATGATGTTGACCTTGGCTATGTGACGTTCTCAATGATTGGCAAGAGGAGGACGTGATGTGTAAACGTCCAAGAAACGCTAATTACGGTCACTCCTCATTAACTTGGGACAGCTGCCTACACAAGAAATGTTCTATTGAATGGATACACATTCATTCTTGCCTTCCCTAAGAGGAAACACCTCATTCAATCCAAAGTTCTACCTTCCACCAAAATTCAAGCCAAGACAAGATGAGGAGACTCGACAAAAATCATACTTAAACTGAAGACTCAGAAGTGAGAGATATGTGTTTGCTTTAATCCATGAGATTTATGCTTTGCTTCTTCTTGAGACGAAACCTAACTAAAGTGTTTTGTTTACAAAACATGCTGCATGGCTCCATTTTCAATCCCTTTTGTGGGAGTAATAAGCAAACTGATGCAGACAATTAATGCTTCAGTAGGTGGCATAGTTTTCCTTTTTGGCCGACAATAAGGGGAAGCAACTACAAAGCTGCTGTTGACACTTCTCACGTGGCTTAACTGTACTGGATGTGGTCCCTTGGCTTCCCTACAGGTCTCAAGATGGCTGTTCTAACCCACATACAGCATCAGCATTGCATGCTGTCGAATGGGAGTCAAGAAAGTGGTGGCACCTTGGCTTTCCTTTTTAACGGATAAAGAAACAGTTTTTCCAAAGGTTACCCTGGCAGACTGCGTTCTGTGCCCTGAGTTGCAGACCGGGATCACATGGCCCCTCACATCTATAATGCAGACCATGAAAGGGAGAAACACTTGGCCCTGATTGGGATAGATAAAATGCAACTCGGTGCTGAAGACTTTTAAAGTGCTTTCCCCACGAAAAACATGCCTTCTGAAAGCAATAAAGAAGGGAAGTGGTGATAGTGAATATTGAAGGGGCAAGTAACAATGATTTCCCTTGTTAGAATTAGTTCTTATATCCTTTAATTCTTCCTCTCCCAATCTACTGTCAAGCCAGAGTAGGGAAATGTGTGTGCATAACACAATATATGTAAAACATATGTTTCACCGACTTAAAAAATGTCCTTGATGAAGAATACGACCTCAACAGATGTTATGCCGTTAATTGAAACTGGGTAAGCACTGAAATTATTTGAAGGAAAGAAAGCATGATGTCAAGGTGAAGTCATGTTCACTCCAAGTTCATATTTAGAAGGCAGTCATGCTAAGGCACGGCGAAAGAGAATACAACTTGGTTGGTGTGGCAGATTTAGTGATGCAGAATGTAGCACGAGATCGCATTAAAATGCAGCACAGGTACAGAGCCTGAGAGAGTTTAGGAGCCTTGCGATGTGTGGCGCACATTCTACTGCGAGATCCGTGGCTGAATATGACAAGGAAACCTTCAGATGTCCCAGGAAGGTTAAGACACCAGTGAACAAACCGTGTCAGGGGAAAGCATTTAGTGTCTGTGAGGTAAGAGTCTGTCTGTGTCGCTTTCACACTTGAAAAAATGATGTGAACCATGGCCTTCGCATGCTACGTTAAATCCAGAATAGTATCACGCATCTAGCTTCTGCATACTAGCATAACTTTTTCCTTTGCATGACAGTATATTGCTCTGTAAGGGTAAGCGTGTCACCTTGTCTCCACCCTGCAGTCCTTTCTTGGTTTAGTTCAAATGCCCTTCCATAAAACTAGTCTGTAGATATTTTTCTTCCTTTCTGGAACTGCTGGTTTCCTCTGTACTTGGGATGTAATGAGGTATGTTTACAACTATCCTCTGACTTTTAACAACTCCCCCCTTCTTGTATTTTTTTAGACACACTCACGTCATTACTTAAAATGGAAGACATAGCTTCGACTACCTTTGGTGGTTCTTTCCTGCTAGATGAATTGGACATATTTAAAATTCCGTCAGTTTGGCCTTAATTACTTCTGCTTCATGAAATTGTAAAAGGGCATGCGGTTACCTCTAAAAACCGGAGAAAATGAAGAGTACTCTAAGCAGAGAATACCCAATTCAAAGTGCATTTTGCAACAATAACAGTCCCCAGCATGTTCTCTGTAATGACAATAGATGTATTGATTATCGGAAACTTGAAAATATAGACTTTGGGAAATATCAGAAAGGATAAAAACTGTCTCTCATACCACAAAGTGAGTAAAAAAATAATGACAAGTGGTAAAGCTGCTCTCCGCTCTAAGGTCAAGCTGTAACATATCCATAAGGAATCATGAACCATAGGTGTCAACCCCATAGAACCAACTTCTAGGATTAATAAATCATTGGACAAAATAAATTGTACACTCTAGGGAAGAAAAAATTAATTCACTCCTTCCATTAACGATGAGAAGCAAATATATGTAGACACAGTAGGCATCCTGTATGGTGAAGTAGTCTTGACATTAACCTACATTTTTCATGGGACCCTTTGAAACCAAATGAAGTAGGGTATTTTTCCAGGTGTAGGTGGTTTTGTGTAGAGAAACTTCACGTACTTAATGGAAATGGGAGAATCAGGGACTCCAAAAGTAAAGTGTGAAATATTTTTGATGAATTAAACAACAGCCCATAAATATTAAAGACCAATATTTTTAAAATCATTACTCTAGATTTTTTCCATTCAGTAAGAAAGACCGTCATTAACCCTGGTCACAGTTTTCACATCTTTCCATAAACATTGGTGGAAAATGGCATTGTTCTTCCTTTTGACATTTCCTGATCCTATCGTATGCGTTACTACGGGGAAAAAAGAATTCAGAGAAGGCCAGAGAAATATCACTAGATAGCAGTTCATACTCCAGAAAAAATGAACAGTAGAGCGCTTTTTTTCAGGGAAGAAATACAGCGTATGCACAATACTCATTCATGACAGAGGGGGAAAATATATGTCAAAAAACATGCAAAGTTATCACTTCAAGACAGTCACATGAAAAAGACAAAATTTATATAGGGCCGTTGTATTTCTTCTACAATTTATAAGTATTGGTGCCAGCTCCTTATAATGTGATATATAACACATACTGGGTTGGTACTCTCTGGGAAGCCCTAGTCAAAGATCATTTGAATATTCTTCATGTATATAAATACATAAGACCTAATGACTTGCTTCCTAGAGTGCTTCAAACGTGGGAGGTCGTTGAAGGGTAAGCACTTCCTTGTTACGTCAACTTGTAGATACATGGAGAGCCTCTTGAATATTCATAGAAGGAATGTGTAAAGGGCCAAAGCCTAGGAAATATACATTTCAACTTTATAATCTAAGGAAGCATAACATTTCACTTTCCAAGCCTTGAGAAAACGCTGACTATACTAGCAATGCTTCTTACAATCCAGGGTCCTGTTTCAGTAAGTGAAACACTTTCCAAACCACAGTAATAGGCTGGGGGTACTAAGGAGAAGTTCGAGAAGTCTGTCTTATACTACGAGGTTTAATTCAGAGAAAAGATCTTAGGATGAACAAAATGGTAAGTGTGGTCTAAAGCATAAACCTGATTCAGAACCAATGAATTCATCAGGTAAGAATCAGCAATTAATTTTCATTGAAATGCAAACCCCAAACCAAAGGAATACACAAGCATACATGAGCGTACATACTCACACATCTTAAATAGTTTGCAAAGGAAGCCAAACTGCAAGGACTCTATGGACATACAAAGCAGTTAGATGTAACTGAGACAATCGTGCTCATAGTAACAGAGCACACACCAATCAATTAACTTCCAAGACCTGTTATCTGTGAAAGTAGGTTGTTAGACGACATAGTTCCCAAGGCTCCTCATAGGGATGATGTGGTGGGAGTCTTTTAGAGACAACCATGCAATGCTATGGACGGAAGTGGACACCATCATGCTAAGTGAAATGTGCCAGGCTGTGACGGAGAAATACCAAATGATCTCACCTTTAAGTACAACATCATCAACTGAGGAAAAAAGGAAACAAAATATGAACAGGGACATGCACATTAACAAGTTAAATGTTAGGCTTCAGGTACAGATAAGAACAGAGGATTTTTTCAAATATCCATATAGGAAAACATTATTCAATGCAAAGACTTTTCATTTCTCTTTGACCATACTACCTCCCACAAAACCACCTCTAACTCCGGTGAGTCCCCACTGCCTCCCTCCAGACCCATCCCCATGTTCGATCCTCCATCTTCCCATCACTTTTTGCTCTGTCCACATCTCCGTATACATGTTCCTGATACCCCTGCCCCCTTCCCCACCCTCATTATCTCCCCGCAACTCCCTCTTGCTTCTGGCTGTTGGGTTTTATTTCAGGGTCTCTCTGAAAAAAAAAAAAATTCACTTACAATTTTCTGCATGTCTCCCCATCCCTCAACCCTACCCCAGTGTCTCTCATACAAAATTCTTTAATCAAGGACAGATGGGTCACGTAGAGACCATCGCTGACATGTTCCTACTACTTTGAAACTGCAGTTTTAGCAGTAGAATGGCAAGGGAAGAGATGAAGGATAAAGACACTTTGGGGAAGATGGATCAAAATCTTGTAATACGTGTAAAGATGGCAGTGGGAGAAAAGGCAGATGGACTTCGAATTTATGATCCTTGAACTTGGGACAATAATAATTGCGCTGATTCAATTGCGTGACACGGGATTGCAACTAGTTTTTAAATAGAAGACGACTCTGCTTCTTATTGTCCAATGACTTTAAGAAACATCCAATGAACACGTTATAGTATGCAATAGAAGACCGCAGGAGGCGTTAAACATCGGAGCTACACTGGGCTGCACATTTTCTGAGGCCTGAGACCCTGCCTAATTTACCTTTGTTGTCTTTCTCCAAGGCATTTTAGCAGCAATAGCCACCGCATATTACAATCCCAATAATCCTAGTCTGCATGGATGAGTAATAGAAAACCCCTTGCACGAATAAAGGAACAATAACGATAAATACTCGAAAGAAAGTATAGAGAAAAGTGAATTTGTTGAGGCGGTCCTCAGCTCCCCCGATCCTGCTTTTGATTCCTTCTACTGTGTTCTTCGTTTATAAAATTAAACCACAATGAGGTTCCATCTCACAACAGCCGGAGTGGCCAACATAAACAAAGCAAGACACGGATGTCGGAGAGGATGAGGAGAAAAGGGACAACCAGGACATTGTTGGTGCGAATGCAGACTGGTGCGGCCACTGTGGAGAACTGTATGGAATTTCCTCTGCAAACTAAAAATGGAAAAGCCGTTTGACCCAGAAATTCCACTGCTGGGATTGTACCCTTAGAACACTGAAACACCAATGCCAGAGAACCTGTGCACCCCAATGTCCATAGCACCACGATTTACAATAGCCCAGTGCTGGAGGCTACCTAGGTGCCCATCAGCTAATGAGTGGATCCAAAAACTATGGTACATTTACACAATGGAAATCTGCACCGAAGAGAGAAAGAAGGAGCTGATACACTTTGCAATGGTATGGATGGAACTGGACAGCATTAGGTTAAGTGAAATGCGCCAGGCTGTGAGGGAGAAATACCAAATGATCTCACCTTTAAGGACAACATAATCAACTGAGGAAAAAAGGAAACAAAAGAGAAACAGACACATACGACTCTAAGAACAATGGTACAATAGTCAGAGGGGAAGAGGGAGGGGATAGAGGGGAGAGTGGTCTACAGGATCTACTACTCTAAAATGCACAAGGAGAAAATCAAAGGGGAGTTTTGAGGTGTCTGGGGGAGGTGGGACTGGCTAGGGTGAGGTGCAGGGATGGGGAGGAAATGCAGTCAATTATAACTGAATAAACATAAAATTAAATCAATATCTATTAAAAATTAAACCTAGTAGAAGGGTTTTATGAAAATCGTGTTTTATGGCTAAAAAATAAAAATTAAGTTTTGAAGTTAAAACAAAAGAAAAACCTGACTTTGATGAGAGCCTAGAGTTAGGAATAGAAAGAGTGGAAACCAGTGAGGAAGACAGAACACAGTCATAGAAGAAAAATAACCAGGGGTATTGTGTCATCGCTGCCTTTGTTTTCCTGTATCAATAATGTCATTCCCATTCCTCTTCCTATACCACCCTTACCTCCTCCGGTCTATTTTGCTCCTATCATTAATGTTTCTTATTCCCTGTACCTTTTCCCCCGTTGTCGGTCCACCCCCTCCCGCTAATAACCCTCCATATTACCTCCATTTCTGCCATTCAGTTCCTGTTGGAATTGTCTGCGTAGTGTGTTTTTATTTTTGCTTTTAAGGTTAGGTTGTTGATAGATGTGACTTTGCTGCCATTTTATTCGCATTTTTTTTTTTTACCTTCTTTTTCCTTAGGCAACTTTCTGTATCTTTTCATATAATAAGGGCTTGGAGATGATGAACTCCTTTAAATTGAACTTGTCTGGGCAGCACTTTATCTGCCCGAGCGTTCGAAAAGACAGCTTTGCTGGATAGAACAATCTTGGATGGAGTTCCTTGCATTTCATCACTTGGGATACTTCTTCCCAGCCCTTTCTTGCCTCCAATGTTTCTGTTGAGAAATCAGCTGACAATCTTTTGGGAATTCCTTTGTAGGTAACTGTCTCCTTATCTCTTGCAGCTTCTCAGATTCTCTCCTTATCTTTAATCTCGGGCAATGTAATTGTGCTGTGCCTTGGTTGTTCCTCTTTGGGTCCAACTGCCTTGGGACTCTCTGGGCTTCCTGGACTTCCTGGAAGGCTGTTTCTTGTGCCAGATAGGGGAAGTTGTCCTTCATTCACTTTTCAAAGAATGTCTCCATTTCTTCTTCTTCCTCTTGTCCTCCTGCCACCATTATGATTTGGATGTTGGACCACTTAGAATTACCCTGGACGTTCCTAAGACTCTCCTCAATGATTTGAATCGTTGTTTCTTCATTCTGTTCTGGTTGAATGTGTTTTTCTTCCTTCTGCTCCAAACTGTTCATCTCAGTCCCGCTTTCCTTCCCGTCCGTGTTGGTTCCCTGAACATGTTCCTCTATTTCACTTTTCCTAGGCTGCACTTGTTCCTCTATGTTGTGACCATACTCAGCCAATTGCTGAGCATCACAACGACCAGCATTTGGAACTGTGCCTCTGGTAGGTTGGCTAACCCTTCATCACTTAGCTGCATTTTTGTCGGAGCTTTGATCTCTTCTTTCATTTGGGCCATGTGTTTTTGGTTGTTTGTTTCAGAGTGCCTCTTATGTGGTAATGGGCAGAGCCTTAGGGTTTCATTAGGGCAGCCCACCTGGCCATGCTGTGAGCCGTATTTTGGGGAGGGGTGTGACAGGGAACGATGCTGCTTGCCTAGCTCTCTGCTGGCTTCCCCTACTACCCACAATCAAAACAGTCCCATGTGAAGCTGATTCTCAGGGGAGTGGTTTTGTATACGTTCTCGGACTCTGTGTGTCTCTCCAAGGAACTCTCCTGTGAGGCTGAGAGTGTTCTGTGCTGCTGCAAACCCCTCAGGTGTTTCCAAGCAGAGGTTTGAGGTTTTATTTAGCTGCGCTGGAGCCCTGGCTTGCGTCGTCCATTTCGCTCCACCGTTGTTCATCTCCATTGATCTGCTAGCAAATATGCTACCCCTCGCTCTGGAGCTGCTGCCTTGCCTGGTCCACCAGCCACCTGTCTGCCAGGGCCGCCTCTCCCGTCCCAGTTCTCCAGCCACCTTCCTGCTGCGAGTCCTCTCCACCCCTACTTGCCGCTTCTACCCCTCCTACTGGTCTGTGTGAATGTTTAGTCTGTAACCCCTTGGTTGTTGGACTCTCATCCAGTTCCATTTTCTGCCAGTTTCTGGCTGGTTTTTGTTTTTAAATTCATTGCTCTCCTTGTTTTGGCTGTGTGAGGAGGGAAAGGGCATCTACGTATGCCTGTGTCTTCGCCAGAGGTGACTCTAGTGTCTTTCCAATGGTACTGCAATTTGTTGAGGGAGGAAATATTTATTACTATTTCCATAAAGCCTAGAATTATTGGGTGGATAGTTACTGTTTCCAAATAACATTTTCTCACTGAGACTTCAAAACCATTTCTTGGACGAAGTATAATTTATTTTATTTTGCCAATCAGAAACTTGAGGCTCAAAGAGATACAAAATTATTCAAAGCTGCATCACGAGACTGTGATGAAGGCAGTCCCGGGTGCCTCCAAAGCCCTACTTTTCTTCACCATAGCGTAGAGGTAAGGGATATTTAGCCCTCCCAGGTGTGGCTACATCGGTTTTGTGTCACCCTACACAGTCAGAAGGTGCTGGTTTGATTGCCATAGGGCACGTGCCCTGGATGCAGGTTCGGTCCCCACGTGGGCTGTGAATGAGAGGCAATGATTGATGCTTCACTCTCAGATTGATGTTTCTGTCTCTAACAAACCCCAAACGGTTAAAAAAATGTGATGTGTAATATTGTTAATATGACTGGAGGGAGTAATAAAGGAGAAGTTTATTATTCTATTGAATCTTCCTTAGGTTTCTGTGTGTTAAGTCACCCTAGCTAAGTGGTTTCGTAATATGGAAGACAGGAGCCTTCATTCGGTTCCCTGTACTATCCCATTTTAAGACATTCCCTGCCTAGTCTCCGGTCTGCTCTAAGACGGAAGTGACAATGAGAGTAGCCTCCAGAGACTGTTTCCAAGAAGGAAAACAATGGTTGAAGACAAGAATGGTCATACCAGGTGCAAGCACAGTGATGAGAAGAGCAGAATTGGAGGCTTACTTCCTAATCCTGAAAAGATGTCAAGAATGTAAAGGTTAGCCTGTCCTTTTCTGACAAAATCAAGAACAGAGATGACATTCAATTATCATACCCAAAACAAGGGCTCAGGCGTTTAACAAGTGTTTTATTTTTACAAAATCCTTCGATTGAGGCCTTATCTCCATGTTCCCACATGAAATATGCCTATTGAAGAGGTACTGTGATGCTGTGTACATCAAGTGAACAACAGGTTCGTCTTCATAGCTCTTCAGGACGAAAGACCCAGTCATTCACTTGCTGCTGTCGTACTAGCCAGACTATTTCTTGTCAAGCACTTGTCTGTGGAAAGGGAAAATGTACATTTTCTAGCAATGACGTTTCCTCGGAGTAAATCTAACATGGACTGACTCAGCACAGCTTGGGATGACACACGTAACATTTACCACTGCCATACTGGAATCAATATTGCGACGATAATGTCTTGGATATCCACGCAATTGGTGAAATATAGAATCAGACCTAATAGGTATTTGCCTTTCGCTGAATCCCAGGACGGAACAAAATGTCACGTCTGTCTCTTTTGTCACGTGTGAGAAAGGAAAACTGCATACAAATATATTTCTTTTCCTATCCCCAGATATTTCTCCTCATGGTAAGTTTATATTTCACCGAATGTCTTTCAGTTTGAAAGTTAAAAGAAAGTCAGTTCTCAGTTTGCAAGTGATATTCAAGCATTCTCTATTATTTCATATATAATAACGAATGGAAACATTAAATATGGCTGCAGAGGAACAAACTTTTTTCCAGTGTTGTTTCCTCATTTCCTCTTGTTCCCTCCCTTGAAAAACACACATTTCCATTCGATGAGAAATATTTCCAGTCAGGAGGTGAGTGTAAAAAATGTTTTTCTCCATGTTTTCTATGCACATGATACATACAATTCTTTTTCAAAATAATGTTAATTTCTTTCTGAAAGAATGCATGTGTAGACGTATAGAAAGAATTATGTACGTGTGTATATATCATTCCCTCAGTTCTCTCATAGAAAGCATGTGCTTAGATTCCAAAGGGGGTTACCTGGTAGATACGATTTGAATTATACTCTCAATCAATGGATAAGACTCCAAGGACCTGATCTATCCTTTCTTTTGCAATATTATTACAATTCATGAAACCATCAAGTACACTGAAATTTTGATAAATGGAGTGTTAACGCTGTTTCTCCCCTTGGAGTCACAGCATAGTTCCCAGCAGTCATAGTTGCTTCTCACAATTGCCTCTCTCATCGCCATGGATGATGTGTATTTACATCGGAATCTCATTCACTCAGAGCAGAAGTGCTACACTTTCTTCCAAGGTACTTTGATTCCATTACCTGGCCTCCACAAGGAACTCAGTGAACTGACCCATTTTGCCAGTGACTGTGGCCCAGTTACCTGAATAAGCCAAATTCTCAGTGGAGATCCAGGAACTGTGCGGACAATGTCCCGGAAATACCTTCTCGGAATATATCAGAGCATGGCACAGGAACCGGAGCCAGGACACAATGTGTTCTTCCTGTGGGTAGAGTTCTGTGGTGGGTTTAGTGAGGAGGGAAGGGAACACTGCCAATTATTGGCCAAGTTGTTTTGAAGGGACTAGTTTTTAATGTACATTTTGGGGGTTGTTTCTGCTAATACAGTTGTTCACACCTCTTCCCCCTTTGCTCTCCTGCACCCAGCTGCCGCTCCTCTTCCCTCTGGCCACCCCCCCATTGTGATCCGTGTCCAAGGATCCTGAACAGCTATCCTTCCAGTAATCCCTTCACCTTCTTCTTCCATTCACCCAGCCGCTTCCCTTGCGACAACCCTCGTTCTGTTTCGTGTATCATCCCTGTTTCTACATTTTTGTTAGGTTATAGAACTCATTGGATTCCACACGTGCCTATTTTGCAGTCTTTAGTGTCCATTTCAAATGGTAGATATCCTTTCAAAATGCATGGATTACTTAAGATCATTTGGAAAATATAATTAGACACATTACCCTTCAACATATAATTCATGTAGTCAGACTCTTTGACTCTTCATTGAGCCTTTAATTCCACTCAGGAGATTGGTTACCCTTTGCTGTCAGCATTAATCCTATAAAATTCGCAAAAAAAAAAAAAAAAAAAAAAAAAAAAAAAGAAAAGAAAAAACGGTGCGGGCGAGGGGCGCTAAATAGTATTTCTCTCTCAACACCTGCCTTATTTCACTTAGCATAATGCCCACAACTTTCACCCATGCCATTGCACAGGGTATTAGCTCCTCCTTTCTCTCCGCTGCGTAAAATTCCATTGTCTAAAAGTACCATACTTTTTGGATCCTCTCATTAACTGATGGGCACTTAAGTTACTTCCAGTACTTGGTTATTGTAAATTGTGTTGCTATGAACATTGGGGTGCAGAGGATCTCACGTTGAACTGGAACATAATCAAGAAAAGAAAAAGCAAACAAAATATAACCAGAGATATTGAAATTAAGAACATTGTAACAGTAGCCACAGGGCATTGGGACGCCATAGGGGGGACAGTGCTCTATAGGAGCTACTATATAGGACACAAGGATAAATTTAAAGGGGAGGTTAGAGGGGATTAGTGAGGTGGGACTTGCCCGGGGTGGGGGAGCGAACAGGAGATAATCCAGACAATTGTAACTGAATAAAATAAATTAATTAATTTTTAAAATGAGGGTTTAAATCAGTTGGTTTTTCCACATAAACTTTTCTGCACATCCCAGGTCTCTACTCCCAGCTCTCAGACACAAATGCACATGTGAGACTCAGTTCTATTTCTACATCTGCCTTGTCAAAGTAACACGTGTTTTTACCATTTACTTTACCTCCCGTGGATCAGTTGTTGCATCTGTTCATTTGCAATTCGTAAGGAAGTCAAATCCTCCACACACGTGACTCGCTCGTAGTAGAACAGAAACCACCGAACATCACAGATTAGACTATGAGGTCCTGGCAGAAGGCACCTGGAAAGGGAACGCCTGCAAACCAGCTGCACTACCGTGAATCCAGGGATGGAACTGGAAGCTAGTGATCGTCTTAGCCAAAATATGTGCACTGCAAACCACTTGGCTGAAGCTATGAGGCCGAAATTTGTAAGTAAAGTTCACCTCTGACCACCCGGTGGTGTCTGCCTGAAGTGCTGTGCAGGAAGGAAAGGGACACCAAAGGAATGCTCCCCGCTGTGCACCCTTGATAACATGCCTCCCAACCAAGCTCACCATGTTTGCTCAGACGCCTCTGTCCGGACCTTCTCTTTCCAGCAGCTGTAGTGAAGGGAAAATTCTGCCGTCCTGAAAGTGCTTTTTGGGAAAGGAATCGTAAGCTATTTATCAAGAAACAAACCACTCTCAGAACCGTGGGTCTTCCTCCCTTTCCTGCCCTAGAGACTCAGACAGAGAAACTGCTGAATGTCCTCAGGCTAATGGAACTAAGTGTGAAGAGTAGACCGCTTAAGGCATGTCCACATAGCCGAGTACCTGCTGCGTCCCATTGTTGCGGATTCACCCAGAACTAAGGCCCTGGCCTGTGTGCTTGGCGCTTCCTCAACTGCTTGTAAATCACTCTTTCGCATTCCTCAAAATCTAGTACCATGTTACCCTGCCTTTTCTTCTTTGTCCAAAATGTCCCAGCAACCCGGTGTTGTCTCACTGTCTTTGGAATTCCCGTGGATGTGTCATGCTAGTGTGAATTACCCATGAACGTCTATTGAACTTGCATTTTCTCCTATCAGCCCACCTCTATCAATTTGGTTATTAGCCCAGCCTGAAGAACTTAAAAGGAGGAAGGAAAAGCATTAAACATTTTCAGCCCCCACAGTAGTTTATCCCAATCTATCTTTGCATATATTTAATGCATGGAAAGAGATTTACTTATATGTCCATGGATTCTTATTAAATTGTAAACAGCATATATTAATAATACCTACGTTTAATGAGTGTAGTGTCCTGGGTTTTTCGGTTTTTGTTTTTGTTTTTGTTTTTTTCTATTTCTGCAAATCTCTTTATTTGCCAGCTTAAGGAAGACAGAGGCATTCGTATGTCTGCTCCTTTCTACAAACTACTGGAAGATATTGTTTTGGTAGAAGGAAATGATGAAAAGATGGCCTCACTCAGACATAGAGTGCAAAAAGGGACCACACAGACTGCCTGTAGGGTCCCAAGGTCCTGAAAAGGCTGTTAGATGCCTCTTTCTCATGACACCAATGAGCAATCCTGCAAGGAATCAGCACCCTAATGTTATGAAAGCAGAATTTGGAAAATCTCTCCTGTCAGTCAGGTCATCAGGATCTGCCCCTTTCACATAGCTCTAAATCCTCTCTCACGTGGATGCTCAAAGTCCCTGCACACCTGGTATTTGAGTTTAGCCACTCTTGCCTTTTGAATTCTGACCCTCTCACTCCTTGGCGCTGATTACTTAATTGTTCTTACTCATTTATAATGTTGACCTGTAGCATGGCGCATCTTTGTGGATTCTCAGGGTATAAATACACCAATGGAATTGATGGACCAACAGGCAGTTCCATTACCTGAAGAAATGCAAACATGTTTTCCACCGTGACTTCCCCATTCTGCATTCCCACCCACAGGGCAAAATGGTTGCCTTTGTTTTCAAACCCTGCCAGCATTTGTGGCGATTAGATGTATCCAATGATGGCCATTTTCACCTTGTGAGGTTATATCTCATTGTGGTTTTCATTGGCGTCTCTCTCGTCTGTCTTCCTGGTGTTCCTAACCCCTTTCCTTCACCACCCAACCTTTGCCTCTAACACTTAGCCTGGCAGGCAGGCAGCAGGACCCAAACTGCTGCTCAGTCGCAGGAGTGCTCCACTGACAACGGATTGAGGACACTCTTTCATAGAGAAAAGATTTACACAAAGAAAGGAAACTTTCCTATCCTGTTATGTTTTAATTGCACTTACTGGGGGGTGACACAGGTGAGTGAAATTTGCAGGTTTGCAGCGTGGGAGTCTACACTTCATCCTTTGCATATTGTATTGTGTGATCACCACCCCATTCAAGTCTGCTTCTGGCAGCACCCGCTGTCCCCCTTCATGCCCTTCTATTGCACCGCCCCACCCCTTTTCCCTTGGTCTTCTCCATACTGTTATCTGGGAAGGTCTTTTCTTACTCCCTTCCGGTTTCCCACCTAGCCTGCACCCCATACCCCCTCTGACAGCTGGCTGCCAGCTCTCTAGGAGCCTCTCCCCATTTTCCTTGTTACTTCAGTTTGTTCATTAGATGCTCCTTATGACAGAGATCCTATGGTATTTATTTGTCGTCCTCTGACTGGCTTATTTCACGGAGCCTAAGGTTTTTCAGGTCCATCCACACTGTCACAAAGGGACAGATTTCCATGTACTATTTATTCCATTGTGTGCACATACCACAGTTCTCTTATCCACTCATCTACTCATGGGCACTTGGGCAGCCTGTACAAGTGTTCTATTGTCAATAAGCATGACCTGAGAATGGGAATATAGCCCAGACTGTGGAGGGTGGCAGACGGGTCAAAAAGGCGGGCAGTGTAGTGTGGGGGGGTGGAGAATTCTTGGAAGAAAAGACTTCGTTTTCTTTTGTGACATCTCCTCATCCACTTAATGTTTCTACAGTTAAATGTGGGCCTGAAAGAAGAGGCTGTGGCTTACCTTCCATGTCGGTCCAAGCAAAAACCCTGAAGACACAGGTACCTCAGTATGAACCAGATACCTAATGATCTTCCTATTCTTCATCCAGTGTTTGCCCCACCTTGGGCGTGCTAAAGGACGCCTGCTAATCCCACCACCCCCTTGTTCTTGCTTTCCCATCCTGAAGCAGGAAAGAAGTGTTTCAGTCAAATATTTATTACTACTAGCCTCTCTCAAAATACCCCGTCTCCCAACCTTGCCCTTCCCCCAAACACTGCTTCCCACCAGGCCTCCACACACCCTCATAGGCAGATGTGAGAAGGGAAAGGATTCCTCCCAGAAAGCAATCAAAGAAGAGCCCATTCAACAGCCAGGTGTTTTATTGAGGTGAGGGGTTATCATTTGCCCCTCCCTCACATAGCATACTTCTTGGTCCAAGCTCGCGCCATGGTATCATATGCCTTCCTGTCCTTTAGGTACATTCTCCCAATGGATGGAACAAAGGCATGGTTGGGGTTGGGGTCACATAGCAAGGAGCTGATGGACAGCAAGAGTTTGGATATGGTCATTATAGGAGACCACTGGGACCTGAGAATATCGACACAGATATATCCCTTTCGGTTGATATTGGGGTGGTAGATCGGGGTGGTGAAGGAAATCGCCGGAGGCCTGAAGGGGTAATTTCGAGGGAATTGTATGTTTAGGCAGAACACCCCTCCCTCATAGGGGCTGTCCGGGGGTCCCATGATGGTCCCCTTCCATTGGAACATGTTGTCATCCACTGGCCCTGCAGAGCACATGGGCGGGGGATCGATCGTGATGTTCGCCAGTTCCTTGTGCAGTCGCCTCAGCGCCGTGGACGTGTCCCAGACAGCGGGGATGGACTGGATATCCTGACAGGGACCAAGGGGGAACCACGGGTGAGGGGGACCATGGGTTAGGGCGGGCGTGGCTTCTGGGGAAGATGGTTGCAGGGTCAGCCACCCCCCAGGTCGGCGGGTAAGAAGTTGGAACCTGGCTGTGGCGTGTATGGTGGGGGCGGGGGGCAGGGAGAGTTGGGGACTCACTTGGAACAGCAGGACCTGAGAGGCTACTGCTCACCTGTGCGCCGCTGTTCCCTGGCTCCTCAATCCTAGGCTCCTGCACCTCCTCCTCCTGCACCTCTTGCTCCTCCACCCCTGGCTCTTCCATCTCCTTGTCCTCCACTGCTGTCTGCTGCTCAGAGCCTATAGCCCAAGGCTGCGCTGCCTGCGGGGATACTCCGCCTTCCTGCCACAGGACCAGCCGCTCCTGAAGGCCTGCCCCAACAGTTCCTGCTGGCCGGCCCCAAGGGACCCTGTGTTCCCATGGCAGGAGGGAATATGCACTGTGACGTCACAAGGGACAGCTGACCAATCAGCAACTCAGTGGGCGCGTGGCCAGGGGAGACAGATGGCCTCCATCACAGGGAGTATTAGTATAGCAACAATTTTATAGGAATAATAGTGTAGCAACATATTAGAGTTGTCTATGCAATAAAGAAATAAACAGAGAAACAAACAAGTAAATAGTGAACTTGTATGAAACAAATGGTTCTAATCCTCTGTAAAGACAAAGGAAGCATATCAAGAAAGGGAGCCCCTGGGATATTTTACCACAAAGGGAGGATTACACAGGAAAATGCACTACAGTCTTGGCTGTCTTTTCGCTCCTGGTCACCCTGCTGATCGGTGTTCTCCTGGGCACACCGCGTTTCCAAGTTGAAGTGCAGGACTTAACGCCAGCTCCTAGGAGATACTTCAGGAGTTTGTGGTCAGAATCAAGAGCTTGTTTCTCACACATGACAAATGCATAGGGGTGAGATTTCACGAGAAAACAACAAGTGTCAGAGTGTCCTGAAGGGCAACGTATTTTGGCCACTCTCCTCAAGATTCTCAGCATATCTACTCCCCGTCTGTGCTGCTGACTGCAGTGTGAAATGCCAGGGGCAGGGAAGAGTAGCTTAGCTCCACCAGTAGATGTTCAAAATGACCAGAAGCTTCTATGCACACCATTAATCTCCTTAGATACCCCCTGTGGAGCCATGGCTGCTCTTCTGCAACACTGCGAGTTTCATCGAACTGTTTGGGACATCTCTTTCAACCCAATGTCATTGGCTGAATTTCTTGGAACCTATATAACGTGTGGAGAAATGGTGGAGGGCTCAAGGATTTTTACTCTTGGTCCCAGCACTCGCGGGAGAGTGAGATTTGGATGCATTTAATTCCTGTAGTGATCACCACTAATTTACTGATCAAGGTTGTGTGTTCTATGTTAGGTGTAAACATAAATACGATATGATCTCTGAGTCAAAGGCATTCGTGGTCTGATACAGGAAGAGGGAAATACATTGACATGTATTTACATCATTAACATCGCACGCTATATATACAGCAATAAAAACATATTTGTGGATCCCGGGCTACTGGAAAGACAAGGATGAAAGGTGACTCTTCAGAGGGACTTCTATCTGAGCTGAGTCAGGCATGAGCACTGTCAGTTCATGGGGGGCGGAGGGTAAGCAGGCTTTCAGATGGGAAAAGGGCGGGTAGGAATAATGGCAGATCATAACGGAGCCAGGGGAATAAGCAGATGTGAAAGGCCTGATGCGACAGAAAGCATGACCATTTCCAGGAAGGAAATGCATTTTGCAAAGGGTTAGGTGTTCAATTCCTAGTCAAGGCACATGGCTGGGTTGTGGGCTGTGTCCTCACTAGGGGGCGCCTGAGAGGCCACCATGCCTTGGTGTTTCTCTCCCTCACTTCCTCTCTCTAAAGACGAGTAACTGAAATCCTTCAAAACAAATAGTGAGATAAATATCTTTTCATGTAATAATATTGAATTTAGTAGCGATAAAAGTGAATATAACCAATTATGCAACACCATAATCCCAGAGTTAACATTATGTGTTGTAAATTTTATTCAGAGAAAATGCTCCCTCTCCACTTTACCCCTTACCGCTGCGAGAACGTATTTCCCTGCTATGATGTTGACCTTGGCTATGTGACGTTCTCAATGATTGGCAAGAGGAGGACGTGATGTGTAAACGTCCAAGAAACGCTAATTACGGTCACTCCTCATTAACTTGGGAGAGCTGCCTACACAAGAAATGTTCTATTGAATGGATACACATTCATTCTTGCCTTCCCTCAGAGGAAACACCTCATTCAATCCAAAGTTCTACCTTCCACCAAAATTCAAGCCAAGACAAGATGAGGAGACTCGACAAAAATCATACTTAAACTGAAGACTCAGAAGTGAGAGATATGTGTTTGCTTTAATCCATGAGATTTATGCTTTGCTTCTTCTTGAGACGAAACCTAACTAAAGTGTTTTGTTTACAAAACATGCTGCATGGCTCCATTTTCAATCCCTTTTGTGGGAGTAATAAGCAAACTGATGCAGACAATTAATGCTTCAGTAGGTGGCATAGTTTTCCTTTTTGGCCGACAATAAGGGGAAGCAACTACAAAGCTGCTGTTGACACTTCTCACGTGGCTTAACTGTACTGGATGTGGTCCCTTGGCTTCCCTACAGGTCTCAAGATGGCTGTTCTAACCCACATACAGCATCAGCATTGCATGCTGTCGAATGGGAGTCAAGAAAGTGGTGGCACCTTGGCTTTCCTTTTTAACGGATAAAGAAACAGTTTTTCCAAAGGTGACCCTGGCAGACTGCGTTCTGTGCCCTGAGTTGCAGACCGGGATCACATGGCCCCTCACATCTATAATGCAGACCATGAAAGGGAGAAACACTTGGCCCTGATTGGGATAGATAAAATGCAACTCGGTGCTGAAGACTTTTAAAGTGCTTTCCCCACGAAAAACATGCCTTCTGACAGCAATAAAGAAGGGAAGTGGTGATAGTGAATATTGAAGGGGCAAGTAACAATGATTTCCCTTGTTAGAATTAGTTCTTATATCCTTTAATTCTTCCTCTCCCAATCTACTGTCAAGCCAGAGTAGGGAAATGTGTGTGCATAACACAATATATGTAAAACATATGTTTCACCGACTTAAAAAATGTCCTTGATGAAGAATACGACCTCAACAGATGTTATGCCGTTAATTGAAACTGGGTAAGCACTGAAATTATTTGAAGGAAAGAAAGCATGATGTCAAGGTGAAGTCATGTTCACTCCAAGTTCATATTTAGAAGGCAGTCATGCTAAGGCACGGCGAAAGAGAATACAACTTGGTTGGTGTGGCAGATTTAGTGATGCAGAATGTAGCACGAGATCGCATTAAAATGCAGCACAGGTACAGAGCCTGAGAGAGTTTAGGAGCCTTGCGATGTGTGGCGCACATTCTACTGCGAGATCCGTGGCTGAATATGACAAGGAAACCTTCAGATGTCCCAGGAAGGTTAAGACACCAGTGAACAAACCGTGTCAGGGGAAAGCATTTAGTGTCTGTGAGGTAAGAGTCTGTCTGTGTCGCTTTCACACTTGAAAAAATGATGTGAACCATGGCCTTCGCATGCTACGTTAAATCCAGAATAGTATCACGCATCTAGCTTCTGCATACTAGCATAACTTTTTCCTTTGCATGACAGTATATTGCTCTGTAAGGGTAAGCGTGTCACCTTGTCTCCACCCTGCAGTCCTTTCTTGGTTTAGTTCAAATGCCCTTCCATAAAACTAGTCTGTAGATATTTTTCTTCCTTTCTGGAACTGCTGGTTTCCTCTGTACTTGGAATGTAATGAGGTATGTTTACAACTATCTTCTGACTTTTAACAACTCCCCCCTTCTTGTATTTTTTTAGACACACTCACGTCATTACTTAAAATGGAAGACATAGCTTCGACTACCTTTGGTGGTTCTTTCCTGCTAGATGAATTGGACATATTTAAAATTCCGTCAGTTTGGCCTTAATTACTTCTGCTTCATGAAATTGTAAAAGGGCATGCGGTTACCTCTAAAAACCGGAGAAAATGAAGAGTACTCTAAGCAGAGAATACCCAATTCAAAGTGCATTTTGCAACAATAACAGTCCCCAGCATGTTCTCTGTAATGACAATAGATGTATTGATTATCGGAAACTTGAAAATATAGACTTTGGGAAATATCAGAAAGGATAAAAACTGTCTCTCATACCACAAAGTGAGTAAAAAAATAATGACAAGTGGTAAAGCTGCTCTCCGCTCTAAGGTCAAGCTGTAACATATCCATAAGGAATCATGAACCATAGGTGTCAACCCCATAGAACCAACTTCTAGGATTAATAAATCATTGGACAAAATAAATTGTACACTCTAGGGAAGAAAAAATTAATTCACTCCTTCCATTAACGATGAGAAGCAAATATATGTAGACACAGTAGGCATCCTGTATGGTGAAGTAGTCTTGACATTAACCTACATTTTTCATGGGACCCTTTGAAACCAAATGAAGTAGGGTATTTTTCCAGGTGTAGGTGGTTTTGTGTAGAGAAACTTCACGTACTTAATGGAAATGGGAGAATCAGGGACTCCAAAAGTAAAGTGTGAAATATTTTTGATGAATTAAACAACAGCCCATAAATATTAAAGACCAATATTTTTAAAATCATTACTCTAGATTTTTTCCATTCAGTAAGAAAGACCGTCATTAACCCTGGTCACAGTTTTCACATCTTTCCATAAACATTGGTGGAAAATGGCATTGTTCTTCCTTTTGACATTTCCTGATCCTATCGTATGCGTTACTACGGGGAAAAAAGAATTCAGAGAAGGCCAGAGAAATATCACTAGATAGCAGTTCATACTCCAGAAAAAATGAACAGTAGAGCGCTTTTTTTCAGGGAAGAAATACAGCGTATGCACAATACTCATTCATGACAGAGGGGGAAAATATATGTCAAAAAACATGCAAAGTTATCACTTCAAGACAGTCACATGAAAAAGACAAAATTTATATAGGGCCGTTGTATTTCTTCTACAATTTATAAGTATTGGTGCCAGCTCCTTATAATGTGATATATAACACATACTGGGTTGGTACTCTCTGGGAAGCCCTAGTCAAAGATCATTTGAATATTCTTCATGTATATAAATACATAAGACCTAATGACTTGCTTCCTAGAGTGCTTCAAACGTGGGAGGTCGTTGAAGGGTAAGCACTTCCTTGTTACGTCAACTTGTAGATACATGGAGAGCCTCTTGAATATTCATAGAAGGAATGTGTAAAGGGCCAAAGCCTAGGAAATATACATTTCAACTTTATAATCTAAGGAAGCATAACATTTCACTTTCCAAGCCTTGAGAAAACGCTGACTATACTAGCAACGCTTCTTACAATCCAGGGTCCTGTTTCAGTAAGTGAAACACTTTCCAAACCACAGTAATAGGCTGGGGGTACTAAGGAGAAGTTCGAGAAGTCTGTCTTATACTACGAGGATTAATTCAGAGAAAAGATCTTAGGATGAACAAAATGGTAAGTGTGGTCTAAAGCATAAACCTGATTCAGAACCAATGAATTCATCAGGTAAGAATCAGCAATTAATTTTCATTGAAATGCAAACCCCAAACCAAAGGAATACACAAGCATACATGAGCGTACATACTCACACATCTTAAATAGTTTGCAAAGGAAGCCAAACTGCAAGGACTCTATGGACATACAAAGCAGTTAGATGTAACTGAGACAATCGTGCTCATAGTAACAGAGCACACACCAATCAATTAACTTCCAAGACCTGTTATCTGTGAAAGTAGGTTGTTAGACGACATAGTTCCCAAGGCTCCTCATAGGGATGATGTGGTGGGAGTCTTTTAGAGACAACCATGCAATGCTATGGACGGAAGTGGACACCATCATGCTAAGTGAAATGTGCCAGGCTGTGACGGAGAAATACCAAATGATCTCACCTTTAAGTACAACATCATCAACTGAGGAAAAAAGGAAACAAAATATGAACAGGGACATGCACATTAACAAGTTAAATGTTAGGCTTCAGGTACAGATAAGAACAGAGGATTTTTTCAAATATCCATATAGGAAAACATTATTCAATGCAAAGACTTTTCATTTCTCTTTGACCATACTACCTCCCACAAAACCACCTCTAACTCCGGTGAGTCCCCACTGCCTCCCTCCAGACCCATCCCCATGTTCGATCCTCCATCTTCCCATCACTTTTTGCTCTGTCCACATCTCCGTATACATGTTCCTGATACCCCTGCCCCCTTCCCCACCCTCATTATCTCCCCGCAACTCCCTCTTGCTTCTGGCTGTTGGGTTTTATTTCAGGGTCTCTCTGAAAAAAAAAAAAATTCACTTACAATTTTCTGCATGTCTCCCCATCCCTCAACCCTACCCCAGTGTCTCTCATACAAAATTCTTTAATCAAGGACAGATGGGTCACGTAGAGACCATCGCTGACATGTTCCTACTACTTTGAAACTGCAGTTTTAGCAGTAGAATGGCAAGGGAAGAGATGAAGGATAAAGACACTTTGGGGAAGATGGATCAAAATCTTGTAATACGTGTAAAGATGGCAGTGGGAGAAAAGGCAGATGGACTTCGAATTTATGATCCTTGAACTTGGGACAATAATAATTGCGCTGATTCAATTGCGTGACACGGGATTGCAACTAGTTTTTAAATAGAAGACGACTCTGCTTCTTATTGTCCAATGACTTTAAGAAACATCCAATGAACACGTTATAGTATGCAATAGAAGACCGCAGGAGGCGTTAAACATCGGAGCTACACTGGGCTGCACATTTTCTGAGGCCTGAGACCCTGCCTAATTTACCTTTGTTGTCTTTCTCCAAGGCATTTTAGCAGCAATAGCCACCGCATATTACAATCCCAATAATCCTAGTCTGCATGGATGAGTAATAGAAAACCCCTTGCACGAATAAAGGAACAATAACGATAAATACTCGAAAGAAAGTATAGAGAAAAGTGAATTTGTTGAGGCGGTCCTCAGCTCCCCCGATCCTGCTTTTGATTCCTTCTACTGTGTTCTTCGTTTATAAAATTAAACCACAATGAGGTTCCATCTCACAACAGCCGGAGTGGCCAACATAAACAAAGCAAGACACGGATGTCGGAGAGGATGAGGAGAAAAGGGACAACCAGGACATTGTTGGTGCGAATGCAGACTGGTGCGGCCACTGTGGAGAACTGTATGGAATTTCCTCTGCAAACTAAAAATGGAAAAGCCGTTTGACCCAGAAATTCCACTGCTGGGATTGTACCCTTAGAACACTGAAACACCAATGCCAGAGAACCTGTGCACCCCAATGTCCATAGCACCACGATTTACAATAGCCCAGTGCTGGAGGCTACCTAGGTGCCCATCAGCTAATGAGTGGATCCAAAAACTATGGTACATTTACACAATGGAAATCTGCACCGAAGAGAGAAAGAAGGAGCTGATACACTTTGCAATGGTATGGATGGAACTGGACAGCATTAGGTTAAGTGAAATGCGCCAGGCTGTGAGGGAGAAATACCAAATGATCTCACCTTTAAGGACAACATAATCAACTGAGGAAAAAAGGAAACAAAAGAGAAACAGACACATACGACTCTAAGAACAATGGTACAATAGTCAGAGGGGAAGAGGGAGGGGATAGAGGGGAGAGTGGTCTACAGGATCTACTACTCTAAAATGCACAAGGAGAAAATCAAAGGGGAGTTTTGAGGTGTCTGGGGGAGGTGGGACTGGCTAGGGTGAGGTGCAGGGATGGGGAGGAAATGCAGTCAATTATAACTGAATAAACATAAAATTAAATCAATATCTATTAAAAATTAAACCTAGTAGAAGGGTTTTATGAAAATCGTGTTTTATGGCTAAAAAATAAAAATTAAGTTTTGAAGTTAAAACAAAAGAAAAACCTGACTTTGATGAGAGCCTAGAGTTAGGAATAGAAAGAGTGGAAACCAGTGAGGAAGACAGAACACAGTCATAGAAGAAAAATAACCAGGGGTATTGTGTCATCGCTGCCTTTGTTTTCCTGTATCAATAATGTCATTCCCATTCCTCTTCCTATACCACCCTTACCTCCTCCGGTCTATTTTGCTCCTATCATTAATGTTTCTTATTCCCTGTACCTTTTCCCCCGTTGTCGGTCCACCCCCTCCCGCTAATAACCCTCCATATTACCTCCATTTCTGCCATTCAGTTCCTGTTGGAATTGTCTGCGTAGTGTGTTTTTATTTTTGCTTTTAAGGTTAGGTTGTTGATAGATGTGACTTTGCTGCCATTTTATTCGCATTTTTTTTTTTTACCTTCTTTTTCCTTAGGCAACTTTCTGTATCTTTTCATATAATAAGGGCTTGGAGATGATGAACTCCTTTAAATTGAACTTGTCTGGGCAGCACTTTATCTGCCCGAGCGTTCGAAAAGACAGCTTTGCTGGATAGAACAATCTTGGATGGAGTTCCTTGCATTTCATCACTTGGGATACTTCTTCCCAGCCCTTTCTTGCCTCCAATGTTTCTGTTGAGAAATCAGCTGACAATCTTTTGGGAATTCCTTTGTAGGTAACTGTCTCCTTATCTCTTGCAGCTTCTCAGATTCTCTCCTTATCTTTAATCTCGGGCAATGTAATTGTGCTGTGCCTTGGTTGTTCCTCTTTGGGTCCAACTGCCTTGGGACTCTCTGGGCTTCCTGGACTTCCTGGAAGGCTGTTTCTTGTGCCAGATAGGGGAAGTTGTCCTTCATTCACTTTTCAAAGAATGTCTCCATTTCTTCTTCTTCCTCTTGTTCTCCTGCCACCATTATGATTTGGATGTTGGACCACTTAGAATTACCCTGGACGTTCCTAAGACTCTCCTCAATGATTTGAATCGTTGTTTCTTCATTCTGTTCTGGTTGAATGTGTTTTTCTTCCTTCTGCTCCAAACTGTTCATCTCAGTCCCGCTTTCCTTCCCGTCCGTGTTGGTTCCCTGAACATGTTCCTCTATTTCACTTTTCCTAGGCTGCACTTGTTCCTCTATGTTGTGACCATACTCAGCCAATTGCTGAGCATCACAACGACCAGCATTTGGAACTGTGCCTCTGGTAGGTTGGCTAACCCTTCATCACTTAGCTGCATTTTTGTCGGAGCTTTGATCTCTTCTTTCATTTGGGCCATGTGTTTTTGGTTGTTTGTTTCAGAGTGCCTCTTATGTGGTAATGGGCAGAGCCTTAGGGTTTCATTAGGGCAGCCCACCTGGCCGTGCTGTGAGCCGTATTTTGGGGAGGGGTGTGACAGGGAACGATGCTGCTTGCCTAGCTCTCTGCTGGCTTCCCCTACTACCCACAATCAAAACAGTCCCATGTGAAGCTGATTCTCAGGGGAGTGGTTTTGTATACGTTCTCGGACTCTGTGTGTCTCTCCAAGGAACTCTCCTGTGAGGCTGAGAGTGTTCTGTGCTGCTGCAAACCCCTCAGGTGTTTCCAAGCAGAGGTTTGAGGTTTTATTTAGCTGCGCTGGAGCCCTGGCTTGCGTCGTCCATTTCGCTCCACCGTTGTTCATCTCCATTGATCTGCTAGCAAATATGCTACCCCTCGCTCTGGAGCTGCTGCCTTGCCTGGTCCACCAGCCACCTGTCTGCCAGGGCCGCCTCTCCCGTCCCAGTTCTCCAGCCACCTTCCTGCTGCGAGTCCTCTCCACCCCTACTTGCCGCTTCTACCCCTCCTACTGGTCTGTGTGAATGTTTAGTCTGTAACCCCTTGGTTGTTGGACTCTCATCCAGTTCCATTTTCTGCCAGTTTCTGGCTGGTTTTTGTTTTTAAATTCATTGCTCTCCTTGTTTTGGCTGTGTGAGGAGGGAAAGGGCATCTACGTATGCCTGTGTCTTCGCCAGAGGTGACTCTAGTGTCTTTCCAATGGTACTGCAATTTGTTGAGGGAGGAAATATTTATTACTATTTCCATAAAGCCTAGAATTATTGGGTGGATAGTTACTGTTTCCAAATAACATTTTCTCACTGAGACTTCAAAACCATTTCTTGGACGAAGTATAATTTATTTTATTTTGCCAATCAGAAACTTGAGGCTCAAAGAGATACAAAATTATTCAAAGCTGCATCACGAGACTGTGATGAAGGCAGTCCCGGGTGCCTCCAAAGCCCTACTTTTCTTCACCATAGCGTAGAGGTAAGGGATATTTAGCCCTCCCAGGTGTGGCTACATCGGTTTTGTGTCACCCTACACAGTCAGAAGGTGCTGGTTTGATTGCCATAGGGCACGTGCCCTGGATGCAGGTTCGGTCCCCACGTGGGCTGTGAATGAGAGGCAATGATTGATGCTTCACTCTCAGATTGATGTTTCTGTCTCTAACAAACCCCAAACGGTTAAAAAAATGTGATGTGTAATATTGTTAATATGACTGGAGGGAGTAATAAAGGAGAAGTTTATTATTCTATTGAATCTTCCATAGGTTTCTGTGTGTTAAGTCACCCTAGCTAAGTGGTTTCGTAATATGGAAGACAGGAGCCTTCATTCGGTTCCCTGTACTATCCCATTTTAAGACATTCCCTGCCTAGTCTCCTGTCTGCTCTAAGACGGAAGTGACAATGAGAGTAGCCTCCAGAGACTGTTTCCAAGAAGGAAAACAATGGTTGAAGACAAGAGTGGTCATACCAGGTGCAAGCACAGTGATGAGAAGAGCAGAATTGGAGGCTTACTTCCTAATCCTGAAAAGATGTCAAGAATGTAAAGGGTAGCCTGTCCTTTTCTGACAAAATCAAGAACAGAGATGACATTCAATTATCATACCCAAAACAAGGGCTCAGGCGTTTAACAAGTGTTTTATTTTTACAAAATCCTTCGATTGAGGCCTTATCTCCATGTTCCCACATGAAATATGCCTATTGAAGAGGTACTGTGATGCTGTGTACATCAAGTGAACAATAGGTTCGTCTTCATAGCTGCTCAGGACGAAAGACCCAGTCATTCACTTGCTGCTGTCGTACTAGCCAGACTATTTCTTGTCAAGCACTTGTCTGTGGAAAGGGAAAATGTACATTTTCTAGCAATGACGTTTCCTCGGAGTAAATCTAACATGGACTGACTCAGCACAGCTCGGGATGACACACGTAACATTTACCACTGATATACTGGAATCAATATTGCGACGATAATGTCTTGGATATCCACGCAATTGGTGAAATATAGAATCAGACCTAATGGGTATTTGCCTTTCGCTGAATCCCAGGACGGAACAAATGTCACGTCTGTCTGTTTTGTCACGTGTGAGAAAGGAAAACTGCATACAAATATATTTCTTCTCCTATCCCCAGATATTTCTCCTCATGGTAAGTTTATATTTCACCGAATGTCTTTCAGTTTGAAAGTTAAAAGAAAGTCAGTTCTCAGTTTGCAAGTGATATTCAAGCATTCTCTATTATTTCATATATAATAACGAATGGAAACATTAAATATGGCGGCAGAGGAACAAACTTTTTTCCAGTGTTGTTTCCTCATTTCCTCTTGTTCCCTCCCTTGAAAAACACACATTTCCATTCGATGAGAAATATTTCCAGTCAGGAGGTGAGTGTAAAAAATGTTTTTCTCCATGTTTTCTATGCACATGATACATACAATTCTTTTTCAAAATAATGTTAATTTCTTTCTGAAAGAATGCATGTGTAGACGTATAGAAAGAATTATGTACGTGTGTATATATCATTCCCTTAGTTCTCTCATAGAAAGCATGTGCTTAGATTCTAAAGTGGGTTACCTGGTAGATACGATTTGAATTATACTCTCAGTCAATGGATAAGACTCCAAGGACCTGATCTATCCTTTTTTTGCAATATTATTACAATTCATGAAACCATCAAGTACACTGAAATTTTGATAAATGGAGTGTTAACACTGTTTCTCCCCTTGGAGTCACAGCATAGTTCCCAGCAGTCATAGTTGCTTCTCACAATTGCCTCTCTCATCGCCATGGATGATGTGTATTTACATCGGAATCTCATTCACTCAGAGCAGAAGTGCTACACATTCTTCCAAGGTACTTTGATTCCATTACCTGGCCTCCACAAGGAACTCAGTGAACTGACCCATTTTGCCAGTGACTGTGGCCCAGTTACCTGAATAAGCCAAATTCTCAGTGGAGATCCAGGAACTGTGCGGACAATGTCCCGGAAATACCTTCTCGGAATATTTCAGAGCATGACACAGGAACGGGAGCCAGGACACAATGTGTTCTTCCTGTGGGTAGAGTTCTGTGGTGGGTTTAGTGAGGAGGGAAGGGAACACTGCCAATTATTGGCCAAGTTGTTTTGAAGGGACTAGTTTTTAATGTACATTTTGGGGGTTGTTTCTGCTAATACAGTTGTTCACCCCTCTTCCCCCTTTGCTCTCCTGCACCCAGCTCCCGCTCCTCTTCCCTCTGGCCACCCCCCCATTGTGATCCGTGTCCAAGGATCCTGAACAGCTGTCCTTCCAGTAATCCCTTCACCTTCTTCTTCCATTCACCCAGCCGCTTCCCTTGCGACAACCCTCGTTCTGTTTCGTGTATCATCCCTGTTTCTACATTTTTGTTAGGTTATAGAACTCATTGGATTCCACACGTGCCTATTTTGCAGTCTTTAGTGTCCATTTCAAATGGTAGATATCCTTTCAAAATGCATGGATTACTTAAGATCATTTGGAAAATATAATTAGACACATTACCCTTCAACATATAATTCATGTAGTCAGACTCTTTGACTCTTCATTGAGCCTTTAATTCCACTCAGGAGATTGGTTACCCTTTGCTGTCTGCATTAATCCTATAAAATTCGCAAAAAAAAAAAAAAAAAGAAAAAAAAGAAAAGAAAAAACGGTGCGGGCGAGGTGCGCTAAATAGTATTTCTCTCTCAACACCTGCCTTATTTCACTTAGCATAATGCCCACAACTTTCACCCATGCCATTGCACAGGGTATTAGCTCCTCCTTTCTCTCCGCTGCGTAAAATTCCATTGTCTAAAAGTACCATACCTTTTGGATCCTCTCATTAACTGATGGGCACTTAAGTTACTTCCAGTACTTGGTTATTGTAAATTGTGTTGCTATGAACATTGGGGTGCAGAGGATCTCACGTTGAACTGGAACATAATCAAGAAAAGAAAAAGCAAACAAAATATAACCAGAGATATTGAAATTAAGAACATTGTAACAGTAGCCACAGGGCATTGGGACGCCATAGGGGGGACAGTGCTCTATAGGAGCTACTATATAGGACACAAGGATAAATTTAAAGGGGAGGTTAGAGGGGAGTAGTGAGGTGGGACTTGCCCGGGGTGGGGGAGCGAACAGGAGATAATCCAGACAATTGTAACTGAATAAAATAAATTAATTAATTTTTAAAATGAGGGTTTAAATCAGTTGGTTTTTCCACATAAACTTTTCTGCACATCCCAGGTCTCTACTCCCAGCTCTCAGACACAAATGCACATGTGAGACTCACTTCTATTTCTACATCTGCCTTGTCAAAGTAACACGTGTTTTTACCATTTACTTTACCTCCCGTGGATCAGTTGTTGCATCTGTTCATTTGCAATTCGTAAGGAAGTCAAATCCTCCACACACGTGACTCGCTCGTAGTAGAACAGAAACCACCGAACATCACAGATTAGACTATGAGGTCCTGGCAGAAGGCACCTGGAAAGGGAACGCCTGCAAACCAGCTGCACTACCGTGAATCCAGGGATGGAACTGGAAGCTAGTGATCGTCTTAGCCAAAATATGTGCACTGCAAACCACTTGGCTGAAGCTATGAGGCCGAAATTTGTAAGTAAAGTTCACCTCTGACCACCCGGTGGTGTCTGCCTGAAGTGCTGTGCAGGAAGGAAAGGGACACCAAAGGAATGCTCCCCGCTGTGCACCCTTGATAACATGCCGCCCAACCAAGCTCACCATGTTTGCTCAGACGCCTCTGTCCGGACCTTCTCTTTCCAACAGCTGTAGTGAAGGGAAAATTCTGCCGTCCTGAAAGTGCTTTTTGGGAAAGGAATCGTAAGCTATTTATCAAGAAACAAACCACTCTCGGAACCGTGGGTCTTCCTCCCTTTCCTGCCCTAGAGACTCAGACAGAGAAACTGCTGAATGTCCTCAGCCTAATGGAACTAAGTGTGAAGAGTAGACCGCTTAAGGCATGTCCACATAGCCGAGTACCTGCTGCGTCCCATTGTTGCGGATTCACCCAGAACTAAGGCCCTGGCCTGTGTGCTTGGCGCTTCCTCAACTGCTTGTAAATCACTCTTTCGCATTCCTCAAAATCTAGTACCATGTTACCCTGCCTTTTCTTCTTTGTCCAAAATGTCCCAGCAACCCGGTGTTGTCTCACTGTCTTTGGAATTCCCGTGGATGTGTCATGCTAGTGTGAATTACCCATGAACGTCTATTGAACTTGCATTTTCTCCTATCAGCCCACCTCTATCAATTTGGTTATTAGCCCAGCCTGAAGAACTTAAAAGGAGGAAGGAAAAGCATTAAACATTTTCAGCCCCCACAGTAGTTTATCCCAATCTATCTTTGCATATATTTAATGCATGGAAAGAGATTTACTTATATGTCCATGGATTCTTATTAAATTGTAAACAGCATATATTAATAATACCTACGTTTAATGAGTGTAGTGTCCTGGGTTTTTCGGTTTTTGTTTTTGTTTTTGTTTTTTTCTATTTCTGCAAATCTCTTTATTTGCCAGCTTAAGGAAGACAGAGGCATTCGTATGTCTGCTCCTTTCTACAAACTACTGGAAGATATTGTTTTGGTAGAAGGAAATGATGAAAAGATGGCCTCACTCAGACATAGAGTGCAAAAAGGGACCACACAGACTGCCTGTAGGGTCCCAAGGTCCTGAAAAGGCTGTTAGATGCCTCTTTCTCATGACACCAATGAGCAATCCTGCAAGGAATCAGCACCCTAATGTTATGAAAGCAGAATTTGGAAAATCTCTCCTGTCAGTCAGGTCATCAGGATCTGCCCCTTTCACATAGCTCTAAATCCTCTCTCACGTGGATGCTCAAAGTCCCTGCACACCTGGTATTTGAGTTTAGCCACTCTTGCCTTTTGAATTCTGACCCTCTCACTCCTTGGCGCTGATTACTTAATTGTTCTTACTCATTTATAATGTTGACCTGTAGCATGGCGCATCTTTGTGGATTCTCAGGGTATAAATACACCAATGGAATTGATGGACCAACAGGCAGTTCCATTACCTGAAGAAATGCAAACATGTTTTCCACCGTGACTTCCCCATTCTGCATTCCCACCCACAGGGCAAAATGGTTGCCTTTGTTTTCAAACCCTGCCAGCATTTGTGGCGATTAGATGTATCCAATGATGGCCATTTTCACCTTGTGAGGTTATATCTCATTGTGGTTTTCATTGGCGTCTCTCTCGTCTGTCTTCCTGGTGTTCCTAACCCCTTTCCTTCACCACCCAACCTTTGCCTCTAACACTTAGCCTAGCAGGCAGGCAGCAGGACCCAAACTGCTGCTCAGTCGCAGGAGTGCTCCACTGACAACGGATTGAGGACACTCTTTCATAGAGAAAAGATTTACACAAAGAAAGGAAACTTTCCTATCCTGTTATTTTTTAATTGCACTTACTGGGGGGTGACACAGGTGAGTGAAATTTGCAGGTTTGCAGCGTGGGAGTCTACACTTCATCCTTTGCATATTGTATTGTGTGATCACCACCCCATTCAAGTCTGCTTCTGGCAGCACCCGCTGTCCCCCTTCATGCCCTTCTATTGCACCGCCCCACCCCTTTTCCCTTGGTCTTCTCCATACTGTTATCTGGGAAGGTCTTTTCTTACTCCCTTCCGGTTTCCCACCTAGCCTGCACCCCATACCCCCTCTGACAGCTGGCTGCCAGCTCTCTAGGAGCCTCTCCCCATTTTCCTTGTTACTTCAGTTTGTTCATTAGATGCTCCTTATGACAGAGATCCTATGGTATTTATTTGTCGTCCTCTGACTGGCTTATTTCACGGAGCCTAAGGTTTTTCAGGTCCATCCACACTGTCACAAAGGGACAGATTTCCATGTACTATTTATTCCATTGTGTGCACATACCACAGTTCTTTTATCCACTCATCTACTCATGGGCACTTGGGCAGCCTGTACAAGTGTTCTATTGTCAATAAGCATGACCTGAGAATGGGAATATAGCCCAGACAGTGGAGGGTGGCAGACGGGTCAAAAAGGCGGGCAGTGTCGTGTGGGGGGGTGGAGAATTCTTGGAAGAAAAGACTTCGTTTTCTTTTGTGACATCTCCTCATCCACTTAATGTTTCTACAGTTAAATGTGGGCCTGAAAGAAGAGGCTGTGGCTTACCTTCCATGTCGGTCCAAGCAAAAACCCTGAAGACACAGGTACCTCAGTATGAACCAGATACCTAATGATCTTCCTATTCTTCATCCAGTGTTTCCCCCACCTTGGGCGTGCTAAAGGACGCCTGCTAATCCCACCACCCCCTTGTTCTTGCTTTCCCATCCTGAAGCAGGAAAGAAGTGTTTCAGTCAAATATTTATTACTACTAGCCTCTCTCAAAATACCCCGTCTCCCAACCTTGCCCTTCCCCCAAACACTGCTTCCCACCAGGCCTCCACACACCCTCATAGGCAGATGTGAGAAGGGAAAGGATTCCTCCCAGAAAGCAATCAAAGAAGAGCCCATTCAACAGCCAGGTGTTTTATTGAGGTGAGGGGTTATCATTTGCCCCTCCCTCACATAGCATACTTCTTGGTCCAAGCTCGCGCCATGGTATCATATGCCTTCCTGTCCTTTAGGTACATTCTCCCAATGGATGGAACAAAGGCATGGTTGGGGTTGGGGTCACATAGCAAGGAGCTGATGGACAGCAAGAGTTTGGATATGGTCATTATAGGAGACCACTGGGACCTGAGAATATCGACACAGATATATCCCTTTCGGTTGATATTGGGGTGGTAGATCGGGGTGGTGAAGGAAATCGCCGGAGGCCTGAAGGGGTAATTTCGAGGGAATTGTATGTTTAGGCAGAACACCCCTCCCTCATAGGGGCTGTCCGGGGGTCCCATGATGGTCCCCTTCCATTGGAACATGTTGTCATCCACTGGCCCTGCAGAGCACATGGGCGGGGGATCGATCGTGATGTTCGCCAGTTCCTTGTGCAGTCGCCTCAGCGCCGTGGATGTGTCCCAGACAGCGGGGATGGACTGGATATCCTGACAGGGACCAAGGGGGAACCACGGGTGAGGGGGACCATGGGTTAGGGCGGGCGTGGCTTCTGGGGAAGATGGTTGCAGGGTCAGCCACCCCCCAGGTCGGCGGGTAAGAAGTTGGAACCTGGCTGTGGCGTGTATGGTGGGGGCGGGGGGCAGGGAGAGTTGGGGACTCACTTGGAACAGCAGGACCTGAGAGGCTACTGCTCACCTGTGCGCCGCTGTTCCCTGGCTCCTCAATCCTAGGCTCCTGCACCTCCTCCTCCTGCACCTCTTGCTCCTCCACCCCTGGCTCTTCCATCTCCTTGTCCTCCACTGCTGTCTGCTGCTCAGAGCCTATAGCCCAAGGCTGCGCTGCCTGCGGGGATACTCCGCCTTCCTGCCACAGGACCAGCCGCTCCTGAAGGCCTGCCCCAACAGTTCCTGCTGGCCGGCCCCAAGGGACCCTGTGTTCCCATGGCAGGAGGGAATATGCACTGTGACGTCACAAGGGACAGCTGACCAATCAGCAACTCAGTGGGCGCGTGGCCAGGGGAGACAGATGGCCTCCATCACAGGGAGTATTAGTATAGCAACAATTTTATAGGAATAATAGTGTAGCAACATATTAGAGTTGTCTATGCAATAAAGAAATAAACAGAGAAACAAACAAGTAAATAGTGAACTTGTATGAAACAAATGGTTCTAATCCTCTGTAAAGACAAAGGAAGCATATCAAGAAAGGGAGCCCCTGGGATATTTTACCACAAAGGGAGGATTACACAGGAAAATGCACTACAGTCTTGGCTGTCTTTTCGCTCCTGGTCACCCTGCTGATCGGTGTTCTCCTGGGCACACCGCGTTTCCAAGTTGAAGTGCAGGACTTAACGCCAGCTCCTAGGAGATACTTCAGGAGTTTGTGGTCAGAATCAAGAGCTTGTTTCTCACACATGACAAATGCATAGGGGTGAGATTTCACGAGAAAACAACAAGTGTCAGAGTGTCCTGAAGGGCAACGTATTTTGGCCACTCTCCTCAAGATTCTCAGCATATCTACTCCCCATCTGTGCTGCTGACTGCAGTGTGAAATGCCAGGGGCAGGGAAGAGTAGCTTAGCTCCACCAGTAGATGTTCAAAATGACCAGAAGCTTCTATGCACACCATTAATCTCCTTAGATACCCCCTGTGGAGCCATGGCTGCTCTTCTGCAACACTGCGAGTTTCATCGAACTGTTTGGGACATCTCTTTCAACCCAATGTCATTGGCTGAATTTCTTGGAACCTATATAACGTGTGGAGAAATGGTGGAGGGCTCAAGGATTTTTACTCTTGGTCCCAGCACTCGCGGGAGAGTGAGATTTGGATGCATTTAATTCCTGTAGTGATCACCACTAATTTACTGATCAAGGTTGTGTGTTCTATGTTAGGTGTAAACATAAATACGATATGATCTCTGAGTCAAAGGCATTCGTGGTCTGATACAGGAAGAGGGAAATACATTGACATGTATTTACATCATTAACATCGCACGCTATATATACAGCAATAAAAACATATTTGTGGATCCCGGGCTACTGGAAAGACAAGGATGAAAGGTGACTCTTCAGAGGGACTTCTATCTGAGCTGAGTCAGGCATGAGCACTGTCAGTTCATGGGGGGCGGAGGGTAAGCAGGCTTTCAGATGGGAAAAGGGCGGGTAGGAATAATGGCAGATCATAACGGAGCCAGGGGAATAAGCAGATGTGAAAGGCCTGATGCGACAGAAAGCATGACCATTTCCAGGAAGGAAATGCATTTTGCAAAGGGTTAGGTGTTCAATTCCTAGTCAAGGCACATGGCTGGGTTGTGGGCTGTGTCCTCACTAGGGGGCGCCTGAGAGGCCACCATGCCTTGGTGTTTCTCTCCCTCACTTCCTCTCTCTAAAGACGAGTAACTGAAATCCTTCAAAACAAATAGTGAGATAAATATCTTTTCATGTAATAATATTGAATTTAGTAGCGATAAAAGTGAATATAACCAATTATGCAACACCATAATCCCAGAGTTAACATTATGTGTTGTAAATTTTATTCAGAGAAAATGCTCCCTCTCCACTTTACCCCTTACCGCTGCGAGAACGTATTTCCCTGCTATGATGTTGACCTTGGCTATGTGACGTTCTCAATGATTGGCAAGAGGAGGACGTGATGTGTAAACGTCCAAGAAATGCTAATTACGGTCACTCCTCATTAACTTGGGACAGCTGCCTACACAAGAAATGTTCTATTGAATGGATACACATTCATTCTTGCCTTCCCTCAGAGGAAACACCTCATTCAATCCAAAGTTCTACCTTCCACCAAAATTCAAGCCAAGACAAGATGAGGAGACTCGACAAAAATCATACTTAAACTGAAGACTCAGAAGTGAGAGATATGTGTTTGCTTTAATCCATGAGATTTATGCTTTGCTTCTTCTTGAGACGAAACCTAACTAAAGTGTTTTGTTTACAAAACATGCTGCATGGCTCCATTTTCAATCCCTTTTGTGGGAGTAATAAGCAAACTGATGCAGACAATTAATGCTTCAGTAGGTGGCATAGTTTTCCTTTTTGGCCGACAATAAGGGGAAGCAACTACAAAGCTGCTGTTGACACTTCTCACGTGGCTTAACTGTACTGGTTGTGGTCCCTTGGCTTCCCTACAGGTCTCAAGATGGCTGTTCTAACCCACATACAGCATCAGCATTCCATGCTGTCGAATGGGAGTCAAGAAAGTGGTGGCACCTTGGCTTTCCTTTTTAACGGATAAAGAAACAGTTTTTCCAAAGGTGACCCTGGCAGACTGCGTTCTGTGCCCTGAGTTGCAGACCGGGATCACATGGCCCCTCACATCTATAATGCAGACCATGAAAGGGAGAAACACTTGGCCCTGATTGGGATAGATAAAATGCAACTCGGTGCTGAAGACTTTTAAAGTGCTTTCCCCACGAAAAACATGCCTTCTGACAGCAATAAAGAAGGGAAGTGGTGATGGTGAATATTGAAGGGGCAAGTAACAATGATTTCCCTTGTTAGAATTAGTTCTTATATCCTTTCATTCTTCCTCTCCCAATCTACTGTCAAGCCAGAGTAGGGAAATGTGTGTGCATAACACAATATATGTAAAACATATGTTTCACCGACTTAAAAAATGTCCTTGATGAAGAATATGACCTTAACAGATGTTATGCCGTTAATTGAAACTGGGTAAGCACTGAAATTATTTGAAGGAAAGAAAGCATGATGTCAAGGTGAAGTCATGTTCACTCCAAGTTCATATTTAGAAGGCAGTCATGCTAAGGCACGGCGAAAGAGAATACAACTTGGTTGGTGTGGCAGATTTAGTGATGCAGAATGTAGCACGAGATCGCATTAAAATGCAGCACAGGTACAGAGCCTGAGAGAGTTTAGGAGCCTTGCGATGTGTGGCGCACATTCTACTGCGAGATCCGTGGCTGAATATGACAAGGAAACCTTCAGATGTCCCAGGAAGGTTAAGACACCAGTGAACAAACCGTGTCAGAGGAAAGCATTTAGTGTCTGTGAGGTAAGAGTCTGTCTGTGTCGCTTTCACACTTGGAAAAATGATGTGAACCATGGCCTTCACATGCTACGTTAAATCCAGAATAGTATCACGCATCTAGCTTCTGCATACTAGCTTAACTTTTTCCTTTGCATGACAGTATTTTGCTCTGTAAGGGTAAGCGCGTCACCTTGTCTCCACCCTGCTTTCCTTTCTTGGTTTAGTTCAAATGCCCTTCCATAAAACTAGTCTGTAGATATTTTTCTTCCTTTCTGGAACTGCTGGTTTCCTCTGTACTTGGGATGTAATGAAGGATGTTTACAACTATCTTCTGACTTTTAACAACTCCCCCCTTCTTGTATTTTTTTAGACACACTCACGTCATTACTTAAAATGGAAGACATAGCTTCGACTACCTTTGGTGGTTCTTTCCTGCTAGATGAATTGGACATATTTAAAATTCCGTCAGTTTGGCCTTAATTACTTCTGCTTCATGAAATTGTAAAAGGGCATGCGGTTACCTCTAAAAACCGGAGAAAATGAAGAGTACTCTAAGCAGAGAAGACCCAATTCAAAGTGCATTTTGCAACAATAACAGTCCCAAGCATGTTCTCTGTAATGACAATAGATGTATTGATTATCGGAAACTTGAAAATATGGACTTTGGTAAATATCAGAAAGGATAAAAACTGTCTCTCATACCACAAACTGAGTAAAAAAATAATGACAAGTGGTAAAGCTGCTCTCCGCTCTAAGGTCAAGCTGTAACATATCCATAAGGAATCATGAACCATAGGTGTCAACCCCATAGAACCAACTTCTAGGATTAATAAATCATTGGACAAAATAAATTGTACACTCTAGGGAAGAAAAAATTAATTCACTCCTTCCATTAACGATGAGAAGCAAATATATGTAGACACAGTAGGCTTCCTGTATGGTGAAGTAGTCTTGACATTAACCTACATTTTTCATGGGACCCTTTGAAACCAAATGAAGTAGGGTATTTTTCCAGGTGTAGGTGGTTTTGTGTAGAGAAACTTCACGTACTTAATGGAAATGGGAGAATCAGGGACTCCAAAAGTAAAGTGTGAAATATTTTTGATGAATTAAACAACAGCCCATAAATATTAAAGACCAATATTTTTAAAATCATTACTCTAGATTTTTTCCATTCAGTAAGAAAGACCGTCATTAACCCTGCTCACAGTTTTCACATCTTTCCATAAACATTGGTGGAAAATGGCATTGTTCTTCCTTTTGACATTTCCTGATCCTATCGTATGCGTTACTACGGGGAAAAAAGAATTCAGAGAAGGCCAGAGAAATATCCCTAGATAGCAGTTCATACTCCAGAAAAAATGAACAGTAGAGCGCTTTTTTTCAGGGAAGAAATACAGCGTATGCACAATAATCATTCATGACAGAGGGGAAAAATATATGTCAAAAAACATGCAAAGTTATCACGTCAAGACAGTCACATGAAAAAGACAAAATTTATATAGGACCGTTGTATTTCTTCTACAATTTATAAGTATTGGTGCCAGCTCCTTATAATGTGATATATAACACATACTGGGTTGGTACTCTCTGGGAAGACCTAGTCAAAGATCATTTGAATATTCTACATGTATATAAATACATAAGACCTAATGACTTGCTTCCTAGAGTGCTTCAAATGTGGGAGGTCGTTGAAGGGTAAGCACTTCCTTGTTACATCAACTTGTAGATACATGGAGAGACTCTTGAATATTCATAGAAGGAATGTGTAAAGGGCCAAAGCCTAGGAAATATACATTTCAACTTTATAATCTACAGAAGCATAACATTTCACTTTCCAAGCCTTGAGAAAACGCTGACTATACTAGCAACGCTTCTTACAATCCAGGGTCCTGTTTCAGTAAGTGAAACACTTTCCAAACCACAGTAATAGGCTGGGGGTACTAAGGAGAAGTTCGAGAAGTCTGTCTTATACTACGAGGTTTAATTCAGAGAAAAGATCTTAGGATGAACAAAATGGTAAGTGTGGTCTGAAGCATAAACCTGATTCAGAACCAATGAATTCATCAGGTAAGAATCAGCAATTAATTTTCATTGAAATGCAAACCCCAAACCAAAGGAATACACAAGCATACATGAGCGTACATACTCACACATCTTAAATAGTTTGCAAAGGAAGCCAAACTGCAAGGACTCTATGGACATACAAAGCAGTTAGATGTAACTGAGACAATCGTGCTCATAGTAACAGAGCACACACCAATCAATTAACTTCCAAGACCTGTTATCTGTGAAAGTAGGTTGTTAGAGGACATAGTTCCCAAGGCACCTCATAGGGATGATGTGGTGGGAGTCTTTTAGAGACAACCATGCAATGCTATGGACGGAAGTGGACACCATCATGCTAAGTGAAATGTGCCAGGCTGTGACGGAGAAATACCAAATGATCTCACCTTCAAGTACAACATCATCAACTGAGGAAAAAAGGAAACAAAATATGAACAGGGACATGCACATTAACAAGTTAAATGTTAGGCTTCAGGTACAGATAAGAACAGAGGATTTTTTCAAATATTCATATAGGAAAACATTATTCAATGCAAAGACTTTTCATTTCTCTTTGACCATACTACCTCCCACAAAACCACCTCTAACTCCGGTGAGTCCCCACTGCCTCCCTCCAGACCCATCCCCATGTTCGATCCTCCATCTTCCCATCACTTTTGGCTCTGTCCACATCTCCGTATACATGTTCCTGATACCCCTGCCCCCTTCCCCACCCTCATTATCTCCCCGCAACTCCCTCTTGCTTCTGGCTGTTGGGTTTTAGTTCAGGGTCTCTCTGAAAAAAAAAAAAAAAATTCACTTACAATTTTCTGCATGTCTCCCCATCCCTCAACCCTACCCCAGTGTCTCTCATACAAAATTCTTTAATCAAGGACAGATGGGTCACGTAGAGACCATCGCTGACATGTTCCTACTACTTTGGAACTGCAGTTTTAGCAGTAGAATGGCAAGGGAAGAGATGAAGGATAAAGACACTTTGGGGAAGATGGATCAAAATCTTGTAATACGTGTAAAGATGGCAGTGGGAGAAAAGGCAGATGGACTTCGAATTTATGATCCTTGAACTTGGGACAATAATAATTGCGCTGATTCAATTGCGTGACACGGGATTGCCACTAGTTTTTTAAATAGAAGACGACTCTGCTTCTTATTGTCCAATGACTTTAAGAAACATCCAATGAACACGTTATAGTATGCAATAGAAGACCGCAGGAGGCGTTAAACATCGGAGCTACACTGGGCTGCACATTTTCTGAGGCCTGAGACCCTGCCTAATTTACCTTTGTCGTCTTTCTCCAAGGCATTTTAGCAGCAATCTCCACCGCATAATACAATCCCAATAATCCTAGTCTGCATGGATGAGTAATAGAAAACCCCTTGCACGAATAAAGGAACAATAACGATAAATACTCGAAAGAAAGTATAGAGAAAAGTGAATTTGTTGAGGAGGTCCTCAGCTCCCCCGATCCTGCTTTTGATTCCTTCTACTGTGTTCTTCGTTTATAAAATTAAACCACAATGAGGTTCCATCTCACAACAGCCGGAGTGGCCAACATAAACAAAGCAAGACACGGATGTCGGAGAGGATGAGGAGAAAAGGGACAACCAGGACATTGTTGGTGCGAATGCAGACTGGTGCGGCCACTGTGGAGAACTGTATGGAATTTCCTCTGCAAACTAAAAATGGAAAAGCCGTTTGACCCAGAAATTCCACTGCTGGGATTGTACCCTTAGAACACTGAAACACCAATGCCAGAGAACCTGTGCACCCCAATGTCCATAGCACCACGATTTACAATAGCCCAGTGCTGGAGGCTACCTAGGTGCCCATCAGCTAATGAGTGGATCCAAAAACTATGGTACATTTACACAATGGAAATCTGCACCGAAGAGAGAAAGAAGGAGCTGATACACTTTGCAATGGTATGGATGGAACTGGACAGCATTAGGTTAAGTGAAATGCGCCAGGCTGTGAGGGAGAAATACCAAATGATCTCACCTTTAAGGACAACATAATGAACTGAGGAAAAAGGGAAACAAAATAGAAACAGACACATACGACTTTAAGAACAAGGGTACAATAGTCAGAGGGGAAGAGGGAGGGGATAGAGGGGAGAGTGGTCTACAGGATCCACTACTCTAAAATGCACAAGGAGAAAATCAAAGGGGAGTTTTGAGGTGTCTGGGGGAAGTGGGACTGGCTAGGGTGAGGTGCAGGGATGGGGAGGAAATGCAGTCAATTATAACTGAATAAACATAAAATTAAATCAATATCTATTAAAAATTAAACCTAGTAGAAGGGTTTTATGAAAATCGTGTTTTATGGCTAAAAAATAAAAATTAAGTTTTGAAGTTAAAACAAAAGAAAAACCTGACTTTGATGAGAGCCTAGAGTTAGGAATAGAAAGAGTGGAAACCAGTGAGGAAGACAGAACACAGTCATAGAAGAAAAATAACCAGGGGTATTGTGTCATCGCTGCCTTTGTTTTCCAGTATCAATAATATCATTCCCATTCTTCTTCCTATACCACCCTTACCTCCTCCGGTCTATTTTGCTCCTATCATTAATGTTTCTTATTCCCTGTACCTTTTCCCCCGTTGTCGGTCCACCCCCTCCCGCTAATAACCCTCCATATTACCTCCATTTCTGCCATTCAGTTCCTGTTGGAATTGTCTGCGTAGTGTGTTTTTATTTTTGCTTTTAAGGTTAGGTTGTTGATAGATGTGACTTTGCTGCCATTTTATTCGCATTTTTTTTTTTTTTACCTTCTTTTTCCTTAGGCAACTTTCTGTATCTTTTCATATAATAAGGGCTTGGAGATGATGAACTCCTTTAAATTGAACTTGTCTGGACAGCACTTTATCTGCCTGAGCGTTCGAAAAGACAGCTTTGCTGGATAGAACAATCTTGGATGGAGTTCCTTGCATTTCATCACTTGGGATACTTCTTCCCAGCCCTTTCTTGCCTCCAATGTTTCTGTTGAGAAATCAGCTGACAATCTTTTGGGAATTCCTTTGTAGGTAACTGTCTCCTTATCTCTTGCAGCTTCTCAGATTCTCTCCTTATCTTTAATCTCGGGCAATGTAATTGTGCTGTGCCTTGGTTGTTCCTCTTTGGGTCCAACTGCCTTGGGACTCTCTGGGCTTCCTGGACTTCCTGGAAGGCTGTTTCTTGTGCCAGATAGGGGAAGTTGTCCTTCATTCACTTTTCAAAGAATGTCTCCATTTCTTGTTCTTCCTCTTGTCCTCCTGCCACCACTATGATTTGGATGTTGGACCACTTAGAATTACCCTGGAGGTTCCTAAGACTCTCCTCAATGATTTGAATCGTTGTTTCTTCATTCTGTTCTGGTTGAATGTGTTTTTCTTCCTTCTGCTCCAAACTGTTCGTCTCAGTCCCGCTTTCCTTCCCGTCCGTGTTGGTTCCCTGAACATGTTCCTCTATTTCACTTTTCCTAGGCTGCACTTGTTCCTCTATGTTGTGACCATACTCAGCCAATTGCTGAGCATCACAACGACCAGCATTTGGAACTGTGCCTCTGGTAGGTTGGCTAACCCTTCATCACCTAGCTGCATTTTTGTCGGAGCTTTGATCTCTTCTTTCATTTGGGCCATGTGTTTTTGGTTGTTTGTTTCAGAGTGCCTCTTTTGTGGTAATGGGCAGAGCCTTAGGGTTTCATTAGGGCAGCCCACCTGGCCGTGCTGTGAGCCGTATTTTGGGGAGGGGTGTGACAGGGAACGATGCTGCTTGCCTAGCTCTCTGCTGGCTTTCAGTCACTTCCCCTACTACCCACAATCAAAACAGTCCCATGTGAAGCTGATTCTCAGGGGAGTGGTTTTGTATACGTTCTCGGACTCTGTGTGTCTCTCCAAGGAACTCTCCTGTGAGGCTGAGAATGTTCTGTGCTGCTGCAAACCCCTCAGGTGTTTCCCAGCAGAGGTTTGAGGTTTTATTTAGCTGCGCTGGAGCCCTGGCTTGCGTCGTCCATTTCGCTCCACCGTTGTTCATCTCCATTGATCTGCTAGCAAATATGCTACCCCTCGCTCTGGAGCTGCTGCCTTGCCTGGTCCACCAGCCACCTGTCTGCCAGGGCCGCCTCTCCCGTCCCAGTTCTCCAGCCACCTTCCTGCTGCGAGTCCTCTCCACCCCTACTTGCCGCTTCTACCCCTCCTACTGGTCTGTGTGAATGTTTAGTCTGTAACTCCTTGGTTGTTGGACTCTCATCCAGTTCCATTTTCTGCCAGTTTCTGGCTGGTTTTTGTTTTTGAATTCATTGCTCTCCTTGTTTTGGCTGTGTGAGGAGGGAAAGGGCATCTACGTATGCCTGTGTCTTCGCCAGAGGTGACTCTAGTGTCTTTCCAATGGTACTGCAATTTGTTGAGGGAGGAAATATTTATTACTATTTCCATAAAGCCTAGAATTATTGGGTGGATAGTTACTGTTTCCAAATAACATTTTCTCACTGAGACTTCAAAACCATTTCTTGGACGAAGTATAATTTATTTTATTTTGCCAATCAGAAACTTGAGGCTCAAAGAGATACAAAATTATTCAAAGCTGCATCACGAGACTGTGATGAAGGCAGTCCCGGGTGCCTCCAAAGCCCTACTTTTCTTCACCATAGCGTAGAGGTAAGGGATATTTAGCCCTCCCAGGTGTGGCTACATCGGTTTTGTGTCACCCTACACAGTCAGAAGGTGCTGGTTTGATTGCCATAGGGCACGTGCCCTGGATGCAGGTTCGGTCCCCACGTGGGCTGTGAATGAGAGGCAATGATTGATGCTTCACTCTCAGATTGATGTTTCTGTCTCTAACAAACCCCAAACGGTTAAAAAAATGTGATGTGTAATATTGTTAATATGACTGGAGGGAGTAATAAAGGAGAAGTTTATTATTCTATTGAATCTTCCTTAGGTTTCTGTGTGTTAAGTCACCCTAGCTAAGTGGTTTCGTAATATGGAAGACAGGAGCCTTCATTCGGTTCCCTGTACTATCCCATTTTAAGACATTCCCTGCCTAGTCTCCTGTCTGCTCTAAGACGGAAGTGACAATGAGAGTAGCCTCCAGAGACTGTTTCCAAGAAGGAAAACAATGGTTGAAGACAAGAATGGTCATACCAGGTGCAAGCACAGTGATGAGAAGAGCAGAATTGGAGGCTTACTTCCTAATCCTGAAAAGATGTCAAGAATGTAAAGGGTAGCCTGTCCTTTTCTGACAAAATCAAGAACAGAGATGACATTCAATTATCATACCCAAAACAAGGGCTCAGGCGTTTAACAAGTGTTTTATTTTTACAAAATCCTTCGATTGAGGCCTTATCTCCATGTTCCCACATGAAATATGCCTATTGAAGAGGTACTGTGATGCTGTGTACATCAAGTGAACCACAGGTTCGTCTTCATAGCTCTTCAGGACGAAAGACCCAGTCATTCACTTGCCGCTGTCGTACTAGCCAGACTATTTCTTGTCAAGCACTTGTCTGTGGAAAGGGAAAATGTACATTTTCTAGCAATGACGTTTCCTCGGAGTAAATCTAACATGGAATGACTCAGCACAGCTCGGGATGACACACGTAACATTTACCACTGCCATACTGGAATCAATATTGCGACGATAATGTCTTGGATATCCACACAATTGGTGAAATATAGAATCAGACCTAATGGGTATTTGCCTTTCGCTGAATCCCAGGACGGAACAAAATGTCACGTCTGTCTCTTTTGTCACGTGTGAGAAAGGAAAACTGCATACAAATATATTTCTTTTCCTATCCCCAGATATTTCTCCTCATGGTAAGTTTATATTTCACCGAATGTCTTTCAGTTTGAAAGTTAAAAGAAAGTCAGTTCTCAGTTTGCAAGTGATATTCAAGCATTCTCTATTATTTCATATATAATAACGAATGGAAACATTAAATATGGCTGCAGAGGAACAAACTTTTTTCCAGTGTTGTTTCCTCATTTCCTCCTGTTCCCTCCCTTGAAAAACACACATTTCCATTCGATGAGAAATATTTCCAGTCAGGAGGTGAGTGTAAAAAATGTTTTTCTCCATGTTTTCTATGCACAT